>NC_087207.1:46491341-46506556 GCF_015104395.2 Macrobrachium nipponense
TAAAATGGGAGTTCACTGTCTGTGTAGGATCAGACCTCAGTTTCGTATAAGTATCATTATCATTTAGAAATGTCATTATTTTATTTACATAGTCACTTTCATTCCTTATTACCACTGCATTAGATTTATCTGCTTTTGTCATTTTCACTGTTTCGTCTTCTTTAATTTTCTTAAAAATAGATGGGGCATGATGAATCAGTAGCCCAACCTGGGAGATTGGTCGTCCTTTGACTATGTGGACTGAAGGAGGGGAGGGTCATCCAGAAGTAGGGTCCTCCCATAACCCTCTCTTAATTAACTTGCTATGGGCTCGCGTATTTGCAACCATTCTCGTCCTCTCCAAGACCTCGCTGAGTTTCTCCTACAACCACCACAGACACTTTCGTTCTAAATGTTGGGCGCGAGATGTATGCAATATTGACACACCAATGGTAAGACTAGTGGTTATTGAATCACCTCTGTGGGATATTGTTTGGCTAAAAATCATTCTTTGTATCTCATCTAACATTTTTTGTTGTTTATTTCTTCAGGTACCGTACTCTCGTCACAAGTCCACCAAATTCACAACCCTGCGGTTATCTACCTAAGGAACTTCAAAATGCAATATGGCCGGTGGTTTCGCTTCATCTTCGCTGAGGTCGGAAGAAATGAGACTCGCCTTTTCTCTGACTGCTGAGACTGAAAGAAGACTTAATGCTTATCATAATCTTTAAGATGAAGTGGAGTGGACATATTTTTTACGTCTACATATGTAAGCATATAGCATAATAATAGCAGTATTTAGGTCAATATACATAAATACACGCAATAGATAAATGTCAAGTATAAAGAAAAGTCTATTTTCCATTCATTCCCGGTTCCCGGGCCGTGAATATATTGCACTTCACCTCATAGACCCCGGAATAATGGGCGAAAACCGAAGTCGTAAAATCTTCAGAGTCCGATGTGACCTGTCTCACCTGCTGGTGCACTTTGCAAATTACTTCCTGATGTCATCATCTGCTTTGCTTTCGGACAGAAGCAATACGAAAGGCGATTTTTTTCTTGTTTTTGCTACATTGTTATACGATGATTCCGAGATATGGGTTTTGCATGTGCTGTTTATCTCATTACCACAGTCATTGTTATAGTATCATTGCACTATCTTTTAGGAAAACGTAAATAATATAAAGCTAAATAGTTTTTTTTTTTATTAATATACAACTTGTTTACTCTCAGTATTTCAAAGTTATAGCTACTGGTCATTAAAATCATTTGTAAACTGGACCCCTCTCTTCTCCAATATGCGCCTTGGTGGGAAAACCTCTTCACAAAAAGGAGACCTGATTAACATCATCTTTTATTTCGAAATGTGCCCTTTGTGTCTGATGTCACAGATATCAACGGAGCCATTAGTGGGCGTCGACTCGTCAAGCAGCTTTGAAGGTGATGAGACAGGGTGGGAAGATCGGCACAAAAGCCATTAAAATATTAGACTTCTTTGTTTGGTTTGCCTTCTTTGTCTTGGCCCGTCTTGTAGACAGTCGTGACGCCGCGCCGTCCCGATCCGAGAGGAAAGTTAAGAAATAGGAATAAGAAAATGTTACTTCCGAGAAAATGTCCCTCAGTTTTTTTGCTTAAAAACGGACCTTGATTGGATGTAATTGGCTGCACTTCTCATATGGAGCTTTAAAACATGCAAAGAATTTTTATTACTTTGTAACTATTTTACATATGATTTTGCCTTCAAGCGCCTCATTGTCGTGATATCTATTTTATCTTGCTATTTGTATCACATTACTTTATTGATGACAAAATCTTTCACAATAAGTGTGTGTGATTGTGTTTTCAGTCGTGCCGGATGTGTAAAGACCCTTCCATGTAAGGATGTATTGATCCTGAACTCTTGTTCTCCCTCTCCCGCTCTTTATAAAAATACGTGATAAATTTTCAAGATAAAAAGCATCCTTCAGCTGTCCTTGTGACATAACGCCACCCGCCCCCCCCCCCTCCCCCTCCCCCTCCCACCCCTGCTACGCACAACATACGCAAACACACCTACATACACACGCGCACACAAATGTCGACATACGAATTTTTTTCGATATTAAGCATTCTACTCCAGCATGATTCACACTTAACTACTGAATCATGGATGAACCCTCTGCACGGAAATTTTCTAAATCAAATGTCGCTTCGTTTACCTTCACAGAAGGCATTACATTAGCATCATATCAAACCCATCTACACTCGCTGCACCATCCGCCTCTGTCTTGAAAGCACCCTTGTGCCTTCTGGAAGTTGAAGCCCTTCCTTTCCAGTACGTCATTCACCTATCCGTCCAGCCCTTTCCAGGCCTACCTCTCTGCCTCTCTGCCTCCCTCATTCCAAGTCGCAAACATAAACGTAGATTTAACCCTAACAGAAACTACAACGTATCGTATAGTCCAAAACATGTAAAAACTGAAAATATTAATTTTGTTGCATATATTTATCTACAACTTTTATCATTATGAAGGCATCAAGTTTAAATAAACCAAGACTTGAATTTAGAACATTTAAATTATTTGGCTTGATGAAACAAGATTCAATGATATTCCTTTTAATTGTGTCAGTATATGGGATTAAGGCACTTCCTTGACTCCAGTTAATAGGATGATCTAAATCTCTCATTTATACGAATAATGCATTCGATATTTGCCCAGTACTCACAGAATATTGATGCTGTTTGAGACGTTGTGAAAGATTTACCGGTTTGTCCATAATAGACTTTATCACATTATTTACAGGGAGTTTTATATATGCAGCCTGTAAGATCATTGGGAGAATTTTTTATTACTAAACTCTTGACATTCATATTACTGAAAACAACATTTATGTTAAAAAGCTTTAAAATTCTAGGAATTTCTAAAAACCTTTCATCATAGGCGAATTTTCGTTTGTTATTAGTTAAATAAAATGTTTTTCTAGCTCTTTTCAATGCCACATCTACAAAAGTACTTGGGCATTCAAGTTTCAAGGCAATATCATAAATAGTTTGACGATGATTGGAGTAGTAATGAACAAAAGAGCCGATGTTGGTTGATTTCCAAAAGACTGAAAAGGTGAAATTTCTATCATTTCTATGGACAGTTACATCAAGAAAATTCAAATTACAATTTCTTTCTTCCTCTACAGTTACTCTTATAGAAGGGACTAAATTATTGAGATTATTAAGGAATTCCTGGAGATTTTCGTGAACTGACCACATTCAGAAAATATCTTTATAAGAGTTTTGTCTCAAAAATTCCATGTAAATTTTGCAAAGGACAGGAGATAAGGGATTCCCCATTAAAACAAAATTTACTATCTTTGATACATAACCTTATGAGACTAATGAGGTTTGCTACAGTTGAATGAATATCATGACGTTCTAATTCATCCTCCAAATATTCAAGTAAATCATCTACAGACACTTTTGTAAATAAAGAGATAACATCAAAATTAACCATATTAAAATCAAAATTCAAATTTAAACCATTCAATTTGTTTATAAAATCAACATTGTTTTTTACATTCGTGTTAGAAATGTTCCAGATCCTCGTCGACAACGGACACACCAATTGTGCTGTTGATGAAAAGATGAGGAAAAATATGGAAGACTGGTATCGCCAGGAACCCCGTCCCGACATTCCAGAACCCATCAAACTTTCCTACAAGGGGCACTTCCACCTGAAGTACAAGGAGAACGAGCAAGCCCTCAAAAACATCATCGAGGAAAACGTCAGCCACACTGACTGACAAAAATATTAAGCTAGTAATATACTATAAAATGAAGAAGACGAGCAGCCTGGTGATGAGAAACAACCCTTCGGGCCCCCTACAGGATACGTCGGTATGACATCCATGCATTTCTCCAAGCGAATCTCCTGCCACACCCCAGAAGAAGCCATATTTAACCACACCAGGACTGTTCATACAAACGAATAAGGAGAAATTATATTATCCCTAATATCGAGTTAATGACCAGACAACGGATCCCCGACGTCTGCGCCTCCTAGAAGCCCTCCATGTAGGAAAGGAGAAACCAAAATTAAATATCACTTAGGAAACGTTTCTCCTTCCAACCTCCACCCAGAGAGCAGCGAACGAGCCCCCGACAATGCCAGATAATCAGGAGCACCCACTGGATGATAGGACAGCATTCTGGACGTCCATCCTCAGGCAAATACTACGATGGTGCTCGCAAGACAGACTCTCCGTGACCATCAATGCGATATCCACGACTTTGTCCAAGATTAGCCCGAGCAATTAGAATCCAACTCTAGGTCTAAGCCGCTATAAATACCGCCTCCCAGACTCTCTGGCTACAATCCTTCAACCGACTCGTCGAGAAGATGACCTACGCGAAGGTCGAATCGTCATGTAATACCAACTATACTGGCTATACCAGCATCAACACCAGCTCTAAACTAAAGATAACCCCAGCCAGGAATTTCACTATGCCTACGGAATATTCAGAATTAATACCTATCATCTCTTCTTGATGGAGGAAACTTCAATCGACGAAATTTTAATTACCGTAATTGCAGTCAATACCTACAATCTTATGGGAAAGTTATTACACAACTGATCAGCGTGTAGTTCTTCCCTTTCCAGGACGAGAGATCTATTTTAGACTAGTGAAGACCAGGTTTTGATGTCCAATAAGATTTTATGGATCATTTCCAGACAGGTGAAGGAGATTCCTTAGTTATGTGAATGTGAAAACTGGTTACTTAATTGCGTAGTGCCTCATTGTATGTACCATTTTTTAAATTAAATTCGTTAGTAATCGTAAAGATTATTTGATAGATTGTTCGGTATTAATTTTCATACTTCCTAACCGGTTGTCCACATTTCCTTATCCAGTACTTTTGTCTTTTTATTTAAGTTGTAAATATTTCTGGATTTCCTATTTCTACATCTTTAGTCTTATGAGAAGTTTGCTACATTTATTCATACGTTTTGAGCAGATATCTTATGAATCCATCAAAACTCCTTCTGTGTCAACTTAATATGGCTGGACCCAGTCTTCCACGTTTTCAATAAGAAGTTCATTTCCCTCCGCCCTCTCCTTGCTGCATCATGGCGAGTCTCGGAACTGGCCTGGGTCAACCATTACTATGCTGATGAGGCATCTCAGGTTCTCTTTCACCTTCGCATCTCGACCTTCATCTACCGCTTCTCCCCTCCTCATTATTGCCTTTCTCCGACGTGTTTCATCACTCCCGAATTTCTTCACATTCCTGCTGAGACAACTCTGCTTCGTTCTTGATCTCTTGATACTTTACCATTAGTTCTTTAGCTTTTCTGACATTTTGAAATTATCCTTTTTTGCCAAATAACATCTTGGAGATTAATTTGATTTTTTTGAGTCGTTTTCATCACTTTTTCTTTATGATTTCGTTTTACATAACAAATTAGGTCTCTTTTTTCTGTGATGTAAGTGTCTCGACTTATTATATAAGATACTGAATGGATACCGAATAAAGAAAAAACTGTAGACTGTTAATGATATTATGTGATAAATTCAAGGTGAGAAGATGAAAGTTTTATCGGAAAAATAATTTTACAGAAGTTGATGCTTACTGTGAACCATAAGGATTAAACCATGAACGCAGTCGAATAATTATTCAGAAAGTTCCACATATCAATCAATAGTACCTTTATTCTAATTACGTAAATATATTTGAGAAAGTTGTTGATCGTCTTCATTTTTAGTTCTAGAAATCTCGTAATGAGAAATTCAACCGAGAGTAAGGGTATCTTCGAAAATGATTCAGTGTGTACATCCATCAGCTCGAATGTATATCTGAGTGTACGATATTGCTTGAGAGCATTTGTTCGAATGTGTGTGTGCGTGTGAATGAATGCGCGTTTGTGGATTCGAATGCATGTGTGTATGTTTGTTTTGTGTACGCGGAGACTGAGTAGCTTTGCATGTATGAGTTCACAGATATTAACGTTTTCTCAAAAATAATATATGCTGACTTAATATATAACGTCATTCTGCAAAAGCATCTCATGCTTGGAAAGAGACTTTGCCACTAATGGGAATGAATTGCATCCCTGACATCTGCACCCAAATCCTTTACGTTCATTTTGAATGTTAATTAACAGGATAAGGAGGAGCTCATTCTTAGCAGAAGCACGGTAATTGAATAATCAGCTAAGTATTCATGAAGCGAAAAGAGAGTCCATAGATACTTGTGCGTAGAGTATCGTCTATCTACTTGCTTTGTTCTCGTTCCTTTGTCATATTTATATGTTCATTTTGCAACTGGAAGAAACTCTGCTTTCGTAGCATATGCGGAGAGAGTAAAGGGAATGTTATACGACTGAATTTAGAATGTTTGCAGCTGAAGCACAAACGTCTGGGTGTATCCGTGCTTTAATTAGTTTTCTGATTGCAAGAAGAAAATGAGCTTTGCACTGAGTAGATAACCAATTTCCATTTTAGTCTATGCTCAGTTGAAGATTTTATCACAATGTTCAGTCAGATTCGGTTGGGTCATTATTGTTTCACCTGCCACAATAAAACTTTAGGTTCTGAATGTCTTATAAAATATTTTTGAACGGTAAGAAGCAGATATGAAAAGTATTTAATGACGGTTCAACGCCATTTCTGGATTCTCTAAACTGTTAATTGAAGATAAGGGACTAAGAAGGAATATAACCAGCTAATAATCCTTAGATGCACAAGACTGGGTTGCATTGTGTATTTCCACAGCGATGATTTCATTTAACATACAATCGTGTCAGTCCTTAGGCAGGCGGTAGTCGTTTAGTTCGCTGTCTGGTTAGGGAGTACTAGAGCAGTTTAATCCTGCCTGGAATAAATTGTAGTCTTTGTAACGGGTGAGCGAAGACTGTATTGCTTACGTCATATTTTATCCTCTTAGCCTATGAGTTTTAAGTAAGCGTTATCTTTCCATTAAATATATCTTTGGCTTTCTACAAATCATTTCTTTCCATCGTCGCTCTCCGAATGTGGAGGTTAGGATTTTACCAAATAAATATTAGGCTTTTCGAGACTAAGTAATAAACCAAGAACTCCATTATTTAAAGGATCTGAAGACTTTCTTGGAAAAAGAACTTCAGAGAATTTGTAAAAACTGATGGGGAAATGAAAGCGTGTATATATAAAATTAATAAGAGAAATGGAATTTCATTAGCTTGTTCAGTCAGTGTTTTTATGAGTAATAACAATAATAACAACAACAATAACAACAACAACAGCAACAACAATAATAACAATAACAACAACAATAATAATAATAATAATAATAATAATAATAATAATAATAATAATAATAATAATAACAACTGTAGTTTATCAACCTCTGGAATGAGTGTCTATCGTAGCAGTAGGTAAATTATGAAATAGCTTTCCAAAATTCATGTATTCCTTGACGTTTCAATAGAGCTTTCTGCCATTATCTATAGATGAATAAAGCCAGGCGTAGGTAGTAGGTACTAGGTAAACAGATTCAGCCAGCCTATAACTGACATGAGCTCTTGCTATTTCAGCAGCTCGTAACTGATGATTGGTATTTGGAATACTTATCTGGATATACCATGGGCTCATTTTAACCACTTGGCCAGAAATGACGAGATTTAGTGTGAGAAAAAGTGTTATAACAGCAAGTCCCAGTAAGTAGGAGAGCCTGGGGTGGAAGGGTTTAAATTTAAGTTTGACAAAAAGGATGAGAATAAAAGTTCCCTTTGGATATAGAGATGAATGCTGTTGATGTAGGGTGAAAGGGTGGTATTTTTCTTATACATGATATGGCTGCATGCCATTCAAGTTTTGCTCACTTGAGAAGTGGCTCGGTTACTCTAGAGGGCACTACGATCTTCGTCCTGTTCTGTGAAATTTAAGGGCAGCTGTTATCCGATTTGAACAGCTGATCTACGCCTGTAGGTTTGGGTGAGGTGACGTTCTATGCATTTCAGCAGTATTCTCTCTGTCAATTGACTTTCCTGCCAGTTCCTCGAAGAGAATGATGATCATTTCAACTGTGAGTGTTATGCAACTGTTGCTGCTTCTTGTAGCACTTTCGTGGTTGGCGCTGGCTGAAATTTTGGAAGAGGAAGGAGAAGGGTGTGAGGCATGGGTAAGGGAAAGGAGATGGTCGGGTTTGGAAGGAAAGAAGGAGGTTTGGATTTGAAGAAGGGAGGGACAGGCACTGTTTCACTTGCCACTGGCACATAGTTGATTTTCTTGTGCTACTTTCGTTGTCTGGGTGGTGAATGCTGCTGTGGTGCTGCTGAGGGTGTTTGTCGTAGTTCTATCTTGGTCATTTCAGTTTTCTGCTTGGGTTTTGCAGTGGGCCTTGCTTTTCTTGGAGGTGGAGGAGTGCCTTCCATCTTTGCAACTTTTTCTTTATCTTTATCTTTAAACCATCGAGGTACTATTTTTTAGGGTCTGGTTCACTGCATATACCACACCAGCTGTGCAGTGGCTGCTGTGGTGTCCAAATCTCTGGAACTTGCAGCATTGAAGTGGCCTCTGTTGGGAAGGATCCCCATACTCCAAGGGAAACTTGGGTTCAAATGTCTCCGCAGAAGGTGGTAATAATCTTTCATGTGGGATTCCCCGACTTTCCAGTACATTTCTGTAGAAGGGGGTCCAAATGTGGAGCAGTCGGGTACTTGCTTTCCCAACTTTCTCAGATGGATCAAGAGTTAGAAGTCGGTGTTGGCTTGTAGAAAGTTGGCTGTTTCTTTTGGTTTTGGTGTGATGATCATATCAGCAGTCAGGTTGGATTTCAGTGAGATGTTCAGGTATAGGTTTAATTTCTTGAGCTCTTCCACTACTGCATAGACAGTAGTAACATAGACAGCTCTCCTTGAGCAGGCACTCAGTGTTTTGGAAGAGGTGACAAGAGATTGGTTGCAGGAGAAGTGTTTGGGAGGGGGCCTTCTTCATTATCATTAAGCATCCTCCTCTTTGCTTTCTTGGTTTTTCAAACAGTTGTCCATACTTCAGCATCAATTTCAGGCTCAGTGATAGGAGGGCATAATGCCACTGGGTTTTCATTGTTAGAGAAAATGGCATTCTCTAACTCAACAGCAGAACAGCTTGATGGCTCAGAGATTTCCTGTGATGAACTTGATAGCGAAGGTGTTCCTGTTGATGTTTCTTCATTGTTAGACATATGCTGGTATTGGAAGATAAGCTCTTTATCAGGAAGAGATGGCGGTCGCTGGGGCTGATGAGCTGCTTTCCACTCACCATAATAAAGGTATACTGGGTCATCCTTTAGTAGGCGAAAATGGCGCGTTTTGGAAGCCATGATCGGGAGCAATAACCCGCAAGAGGGCTTACAGAAATCTTGGCAATTTTTTGATGGTTATCAAAGCTTGGGATTGGGTGCTTCCCCTATTGACTGAGAGTGGAATGACTCATCTGAGAGAGTCTAGCTGACTGATGCAAGAACTGATAGCTGATTGTCTGGTACCAGGTCCCGGGATTTCTGGTCATAGGGCATGCTGGCCGAAGTAGTCGGTGGTTGAATTGTTATCCCTTGCCATTCTCCTGAAGGTGGGAGGAATTCAGGTTTCCTAGGAAATATTCAGTGATGATTTCCATTGGAGGATGACAAGGGCCTCATTATATTCCAGGGGGGCAATTGTCATGCCATCCACTAGTTCTGTGCTCCTTATGATCTGCTGGTATTGGGGGTCACTGCTGTGTTCCCATATGTATGCTGGTGTACAACTCCTTTCTGTAGGACTATGACTATGACTATGACTTGGAATGTCAAGTCATAGTCATACCAATGTATGAATGGCAGTGTCCACTCTCGGGACATTGTTTTGGTAAACCACTCTTCTCTTATTTAGATCATCACTAGTGATTGGGCTATTCCTCATGAGGTACCGAGCTGTCTCTCAATCATTGTAGTAGATCATAAGGTCGACTTTCTTGTTTGTATCAATGAGTTTTACGTGGATGCCAAAAATATTCAGTTCAGTTCAGTTTGTTACCTTGGCGACCCGACAGTATGAATACTCATTATCCAACAGGGTTTTGGTGATATGTTTGAGCTCAGAAGTGGTACTCTAAGAACAGTGTGAGAAGGCACGACAAACGTTAGCATTTATGACTGAGGATTAAATTTTTCTGGCATTCACCATGCCATTGGTACAGAGACTGATGCAGTTTGGTTAATCATGAGGTACCGAGCTGTCTCAATCAATCTTGTAGTAGATCATAAGGTCGACTTTCTTGTTTTTATCAATGAGTTTTACATGGATGCCGAAGATATTCAGTTCAGTTCAGTTTGTCACCTTGGCACAACAAACGTTAGCATTTATGACTGAGGATTACATTTTTTCTGGGCATTTACTAGTGCCATTGGTACAGAGACTGATGCAGTTGGTTAATCATGAGGTACCGAGCTGTCTCTCAATCATTGTAGTAGATCATAAGGTCGACTTTCTTGTTTGTATCAATGAGTTTTACATGGATGCCGAAGATATTCAGTTCAGTTCAGTTTGTCACCTTGGCAACCAGACAGACGGTAAGAATACTCATTATCCAACAGGGTTTTGGTGATATGTTTGAGCTCAGAAGTGGTACTCTAAGAACAGTGTGAGAGGGCACAACAAACATAAGCATTTATGGCTGAGGATTAAAAATTTTCTGGGCATTCACCATTGCCATTAGTACAGAGACTGATGCAGTTGGTTAATGTTGGACCTGCTTGTAAAAACCTTGAGGAGTGCTGGTGACATGGATATCCAAAAAGGGAATGGCGCCATCCACACTTCTCTCATATTTGAGTGAAGTGGAGAATCAAATCCTCCTCAAAGGCGCATCAGAGTGTCTCAAGTTCATCTTCTTTAGTGATGCTGATGAAGGTGTCATTGATATACTGAAATATACAGCTAACCCGAGGATCCTAATGAAGATGCTCTTCAACAACTTCAAATAAAAGTTTGCTAATAACACACTGAGAGAAGAACAATGATAGTAGAACGTAAGGAGTGAAAATCCTGCCCAGCAAAAACAACCATTCCTATCTCCAGTATAAAGAGGACTTTGCCCTCTTTTGATGGAATCTTTTGCTGAGCATTACCCAGGAAACCCTTCCTTTTCCTATCAACCCCATGAGAACGGCAAGGCAAGGCGTGCCCCTGCGACAACAATTCAGCTGCCTGCTACTTCAGGTAGCACATCTTATGACTAGAACTAGTCAGCCAACTCTCCCGGATGAGTTATTCCGTTCCCAGCTAATGGGAGGAGTTATGACAAAAATAAAAAATCTCCAAGATTTCTGTAAGCATGCTCGGAGGTAAAAATATAACATAGTTGTACCCCTGGCTCCAGTCACCTTTAGAAAATGGTAGAAAGTTCAACCAAAACATCAGTGAATAAATTAACTTTGGATGGTTGCTGTATAATTTGATTACTGCTATGAAGAAACTCATCTGAAGGACTGAGAAACTACAGTACAAACTAAATAATCCTAATTATGATAATTTAATGAATATTAGCTCAATCAAACTTTACCTATTGTATAAAAATCTTCCTTTATGGAAATCTATATTTTAATATGTTCTTCTAGAGAGAAATATAGCTTGCTACAGTGCTCAACTCATGGTTTGATTACCATCGCAATTTTTAAAAAAATTGTTTCCGTTCTGTTGAAAATTTTTTTAAAGTTTCATGCATGTTAAATTTGTCCAGTGTAGCAGTATGAACTCAAGCATAGAGAAATGATCATGATCACAAATCAAGGCTCCTTGCTTGGCAACGTGCTTCTCTTTAGGTCTTTTTTTACCTAATTTATGAAACTTTGACTATAAAACCAAGCAATGGGTAGTTGGAGCAGTTGGATAGTAAGGTGGAAGAAAGGAACTGCGAACACAAGCAAAGTAAATGGCTAAAATGTGGCTACAGCTAAGGGCCGAAGGGACGTTGCAAACAAACTTTAGTAATGTATACAGTGCACCACGTTTTTTTTTATATAAAATTACCTTCAGCTTCTCATTAAATTTCTTTGTGCTTTGGTACCATATCGTCATTTTCTTGATTTCACTTTGTCTATGCTTTTTCAGTTTCTCCACCCACTCTTGAAACAGCTGGATGTAGACATAAAAGTTTTCTATGCTTGTTCATCTCCTTTTACTTTCTCTTCTATAACATTTCAAGCCTGTGTGGTTCTCCCAATTAGTATGCTGATGGAGCTTCTCTGGTTCAATTTCAGATCCTCATCTCGACCCCCGTCGCCCGCATATCCTCCTCCTCATTACTTCCTTTCCCTACGTGTTTTATCTCTCCAGAATTCCCTTGCATTCCTGCTGAGGCAACGGCTCTATTTTTTCTTCACCCCTTGTTACACAATGAAGAGATTCCCCAGTCTGTAGACATTGTGGGACTTAAATATTTTGCAGTATGTATTTTCATAATATTTAGTTTAAATCGTTGAACAATTTTTGTCACTTTTAATCTTAAGAAAAAGTATATTTCGTCAAAACTGCAATATTTTGTCATAGCAACGGAGTTCATATTTGTTTCGTATGACTGTCATAAGAGTATTGTGAATGCCATGCTTCAGAATTTGATTGCTATTAATTCAAAATGACCTAGATAACATAATTTGATGATGTACTGAATTTGATGGTTAGAAATCAATGGTTAACAAAAAATATGGTCATCAGTGTTGTAGGTCGCAAGATTGAACCAATCAATAAAAATCCGTCAATACTAACCATCGATACTTGTTTTGGGAACATTTTACTTGAGTTTGTATCAATTTTCATTATATCCATTTGGGGATAGTAAATATGAAAACCTGTGTGTATGAGAGGCTTTGTATGTTATGTGCAGTATGCAAAGGTGCTTAAATGGCTACGCAGGCATAAATATATTTGAACAGTAATGTTATCTTTTTAATCGAAGGAATTATTTTGATATGATACTCTCTAACTCTGTTTAGAACCATGGTATGCTTGAAGAGATACCTCACCCTCAGAGGAATTTAATTTCCTCCCTTACATCTGTTCCTTAATCCTTTGCCTTCATCTCGTATGTTAATTAAGAGAGCGTGGAGCTCATTTTCGGCTTAACAATTACGCTTTAGAACTCGATTACAGTAAGTGAATAATCACTGATATAGTTTAAAGTGAGAAGCCAGTTCGCAGACTCCTGATTCCATCTTTAGTCCTTTACTTTTCCCCCACTTTTCAGAGTAATAATTTCTTACTATGATTTCTGTAACTGGAAAACTCAGCTTTCATATCAAATGGGATGAGAAAAGAGAATGCTCCAAGGTTAGATATAGAATGTTTGCAATGGCAGCGCAAGCGTCTGGACGAACTCTTGTTTTAATTAGTTATCTGA
Organism: Macrobrachium nipponense; assembly: GCF_015104395.2. Lineage (NCBI taxonomy): Eukaryota > Metazoa > Arthropoda > Malacostraca > Decapoda > Palaemonidae > Macrobrachium > Macrobrachium nipponense. Next base: position 46,504,696 of record NC_087207.1, read on the forward strand.
TAACCAGAAGAGAATTAGGCTGTCTCTAGGCTAGAAAATAAATTTCCAATTTACTTCCTGATGTAAATGAAGAGTTTGAGCACGCCCGTGAAAACGATTGACTGCGTATGTATGCGTTAGTTCGAATGTGTGCATTCATACGTGAACGGAATGCTAAAGTAACTTTCCATGCATAAGTTCGAATGCGTTTATATTTTTACCATCAGAGAAATATTCCGTCGTGATATATTCTGCCACTCTGTAAGGTCATCTCGTGTTTGGAAATATACTCCTTCCTCAAAAGAAATTAATTTCCTCTCTTATATCTCCACCTCAATCCTTTACGCTCGTCACGTATGCTAATCAACAGAGTGTGGTGCTTATTCCAAGTTAAGCATCAGTACCCAGGAGCTTCGGCGCTAATTCCACTTAGAATTTAATTATGAAAAGTTAATAACAATCATCTCATGTCCCAGCTGAACAGCTGCAAATCAAGAATTAAGAGAGATGTAAAAAAAGACACCATGAACTCTGCTTATAGCATGAAGGAATTCTGCGGTAATCTGAGCTCTTATTTTTTTTTTAATCGGCGATCAAAGTTAATCTAAAACAAAAAGGCTAGAATGATAGGAATAGTACTCGATTAGGACATTAATACGAAAGATTGTTGTATACCACCTATAAACTTCAGCTTTTCTTGTAAGATGCTGGATATAATCAAGTGTGGTTCTTGATGACATCCAAGAGCTAGGATAAATAGACAAACATCCAATAATATTTCCAGACTATTTTGTTCTAATTTTCCGTTGTTAATTTAGATAGGGTAGCTGCTGCTGTCCTAAAAAGAAAAAGAAAAACGAGTTGGGTAAAATGTCTCTTCAAGGGTAGAAAGTTAGTGAAAAGTAGATTTTAAGGACTGCAAATTTATTTTGGATGAATATGTGAAGAGGTGACCCGAGGAATGTTATGAGGCAGCCTAAGAGGAAGAGGGTATATTTGCTTGAGGCCAAAATGACAGCAACCAATAAGGTATCAACTGAAAAGGCACAAAGAAGCCATCTTGCAACACACAGGATAAAAATTGGTTGGTAAGGTGATTTTATTTTATTCAACCCTTACAGGTAAAGACAAATGATGAAGTGTCCCATGTATAGGACATTGCAATAAACAGGAATGAATAAACCTGAACTCATAGAAAATTCCAAAAGTTGCGGTAAGTGCAGGATTTAACAGTCAGGCAAAGAAACAGCCATACTAAAGGAACTGATAATCCCTGAAAGTTGATCAAATTTTAAGAGTTGGGAACAAAGACTGGGATGATTTGTAGTGTCTGAATAGTTTAAAGGAAAGTTGGTAGAAAATGAGACGAGGAGAGTGACTCCTTTTCCCTTAGAAAAACAGGGTAGAGGCTTTCACGCACAGAAGTAGAACCGCTTGTAGAAGGCAAAAGATAATCTTAAGTGGACCAGAGGTATAGATTAGGAATGACGTTGTGCTTTCCTCTCTAACTAGTTGTCAAATGAGCAGGAATGGTCAAACTAAGGGATGGCAGGTCTTGGCATGAGAAATTGGGTACCTGTAGGTAAGGAACGTAATATCAACAATAACCACATGGTTAATCAAGGGGAAAGGATTGCATATTAGTTTAAAAAAAAAAAGAGAAAAAAAAACAAAAACACTTCTCGTACCATATCCGATACAATGTTGAAATATTTGATGTGCGAAGTGTTAAAAGAGAAAAGAGCAGAAAAGACAGGAATCAAAAAGCCTAAAACCTAAAAGGGGGAAAGAAATGTTTTATAAGTAATTAGAATGGTAAACTTCAAGAAAATGTAATGTTGGATTGGTTGGTCATGAATATAAGAACCAAGTGTTAATTGTT
>NC_087207.1:46507056-46512056 GCF_015104395.2 Macrobrachium nipponense
AATCATACAAAATAAGTTTAGACTGAAGCAAACTTTCAGATAGAGAGAAGGGAAGGTGAGGGAAGGAAGAAGGAGGGGGTTGGCGGTTGGAGGTGGGGGGGAGGGAAGGGGGGAAGGGAGCGGAGCTTTTTACTGTTTTGTTTGTATCCATTTCTGGCTAATGGAGTTTTTGCCTCTTGGTACAGGGACAAGTGTCGTTATTCTTCACAATTAGTGATTCACGATACCCTTATAAATTACGGCACTGGGTGTAATACACTATAGCAAAATCTCGTTCTGATACGAGTGTTTGTTGCAGAGTTATTGCCAAAAAACATGTTTGCACTGTCTCTGAAACCCATATCTGGGCTGGTCGTAGGCGGAAAGTAAGGATCGAATAACAGGTCTTGTGAATGCGACTCTACCACTGAGCTAAGGCGCTTATTTCACTGCTTATCAGGGACACAAAGGCATTTTTGATGAAGTATGTCCATAAACATGTGTATATGAACCTGGTCCCCTGCCATGGCGGGCAAGAATGTAACCAATCTTACCACGAATTCTATATCCATACACACAAATCTATGTACATATGTTTGTATGTATGTATTAATTTCTGTCTTTCTTTTCCTTACTATTTTTCGTCTTTCACGGTTAGCCATTTCAATGTATGGTTTGGAAAATCATGGCCGTTTAACTGCAGATTACACACAATGAATCATCAAAGACTTCAAAACGAGAAGACAAGAAGCAGACCATATATGTGGTCGTGACGCTTTATTATTACTAGGCAAAACCCAAGACTAGCGGTATCTAAATAAACCAAAGAGCCATTTTCAATGACCTAAAGCTAGAGTCACAATGGGAGCCCCAGCGTGGAAGACTCACTACAGTCAGATGCAATACATGGAATCAATGCCAGCATGTTGAGAGAGTTGAGGCTTCTTTATTGTATATTCAAAAGCTCCTCCTCAACCTTCTGTTCTTTGTACGCGGACATATTCCTCTTACTTGTCCTACATCATTCTTATGCAATATTCAAGACCGACAGGTGAGTTATCTTTTCAAGGTCCTTGGGCGCAACACCCATGAGACTATATGAAGTGTTACAATAACATTTGCTAAAACGAAAATAGAGCTAAAAGATTCAAACACTAATAACAGAAGCAACACTGATAAGAGTCATTGGCCAATTACCCTTAGCCTTTTTGAGCAAATGAATAGTTGAGGTGTGAGAAGCGAGATTATAATTTTCGGAGCTCTTTTCGACTCAAACACCTTTTTCCATTATCATTCATCATTGCTAGAAACAATAAGAGTCTTTAAGATACAAAACGCAGTATTCTAAGCTCGGAAGTGAGACAGTTTCGGAGGTGTTATTCTTTTGGTTCTCATCAAGTCTTTTGGCAAGAGACTTCGAGCCCATGTCTGTATTTGCTGTACGTAATTATAACATGACATAATGCTATATATATAATATATATATATATATATATATATATATATATATATATATATATATATATATATGTATATATATATATATATATATATATATATATATATATATATATATAGTATATGAATGTAAACATTACACACACACACACACACACACACACACACATATATATTATATATATATATATATATATATATATATATATGAATGTAAACATTACCGCATATGAGTGTGTGTCAGCGTGCGATCTGATACCCAAACAGCATGATATTTTTCGAGAGAGCGGGGCATTTCTAAAACCAAGGCTTAAGGAAGGTTGACGTTTGATGGATGAAGAACTGTTTCATGTGACACTCGGATCTACCAGCGATCCTGAGTCTGGACGATTGATAATCCCCCGAGGCCCTAACATCAATTTGATTACAAATCTAATTGTGGAGTATAAACTAGATTTCACCTTACAGTCCAATCAGTCCATTTTCAAGAAGCGTCGCTGTTTATCGTAAGACAGATTCTGAAAGATGTCCTTGGTTTGGAAAAAAGGATTTTAATACTGTATGTAAAGATCTATGAATTGAATCACCCCTTAAGTTCTTCTTTTATTTATAATGAAAGTAAATATATATAACAAGGCCTAGTTTTTGCCTTGTCCAAAAACAATTTGATAACGTTGAACTCAACGAGCATCTGGCACCTACCTTAAAAAGAAAAGACTGCAAGAGGCATCTCAGCCACTGTTCTCAAAACTCCTAAATCTGGGGCAGAACAAACTCCAAGATCCAAAAAATGGAATCTTTATTTCCCCAAAAACGAACATGATAAGAATATGAAAGTAATTGAAAACCCAATTTGAAAAAATTTTATCATCTCAAATTATAACTACACCCGTTCCCATATTAAGTCACAATAGCTGACATACATATTGCTATTTTCCCCTAAATCTGAAATGTACGTAAATATGTCAGCAAATAAAAGTCATAATTCCCATTTTGGCGACATTGAGCCCACCTGAGGGAAAAGAAATCATAACCTTTAGAAATAAAAAAAAAAAAAAAAAAAATGGATGCGCATAAAAGAATGGAAATAAAATTATAAAATGTTTCTGTTTACATGGAAAAAAGAAATTATTAGAAATTCAGTGTTTTTCACTGCAATTCGGTTTCACTCTGGGCACCTGTAAATTGTTCAGTGTCCAGCAAAAGTCTTTTCTTTCCACACTAGTTGCCTTGCCCGTAGACATTCCGTGCGCATACCTCACCGGAGATCCCATATTCCACTCGTGCGGGTCTCGACTTTCGTTCATACGAACGCACTAACTCCTTCTAGTAGGTTCTTGTGCACATACCCTGATGAACGTACGCACGTACTCTAGTGTTCTCACAGTTCTGATGTTTGTGTGTACGAACACATTGAATTGCTCTAGAATGTTCAATTTGGCGTCATTATCAGGTGATATTCCTGACCACCCAGTAGGGTGCTTTGCGTGCGCACGTGCGCGCATCCTCAATTTAGATCGTCAGCAAACACCTTCCGTCTGCCCAGAACATTCGCTGATCGTTATTCACATTTGGAGCTTTTCCCAAAACAGCCACGGGCATTTTGTTAAACATTCCTGATAGAGTCCGTTGAGCTCTTGAAAATATGATAATTCGTCACCTCTTTCGTAGGGTTGCTAACATACATTTATTGTAGAGATACCCAGGTAGTGGTGAATGAAGAATGAGGTATTCAGCTCTTCTACAATTTGATACGGGTAACATGAACTTGAAATCTTTATACAAATCCGACACCCTATATTCATATACGTATGCGAAGTCAGTTGTAATAAATTCTTACTTTGCTTGCGTATGTTTAAGGAGAGAATCTGTACAATATTTGAAACGTAATAACCATCAGACCTCGCATCCTTAGAACTGCATTTGTGGCGCAAATGCTATCTGTCTTGTAGTGGGTAACTAGTAAGTATTCTCAGAAACATTAAATTTATAACTACTTTCAGTGACATTAAACTTGTGGCGTTCTTATGGCATTCCTATCATAAGGTTCACTCTTGTTTTTACAATTATCCATTGGTGAATTAAATTATCATTTCACACTTATATTTAAACTATTATACAGCTCATATATCTGTCCTGCATCTGTTTGCTGAAAGATTCTAGATATCCAGTCTAGACCTCATATTACCTTACAAAATAAGGTCGGATTTGCTCATCTGGTATAAACTACAACCTTACTTTCAAATCAGCAAACTGGCCATCCGCCGGGGAAGGTTACAGTTCAAAAAGTCTTCATCATCCATAATACCGCATTTTTTCTTCTAAAAATTCCATGTTAATTTACCTATTTTAGAAATAAAAGGAAATGTGAGATTAAATTAATTGTAGGAATGGTGTGATGGGCTGGTCTAAAATAAGCACAGTTGGATAGTATACAAAAAACTTTTGCAGGTGTGAACACAGATATGAGTGCATATCTAAACGGAATACACACACACCGCACAGACAGGTATATATATATATATAGATATATATATAATATATATATATATAATATTATATATATATATATATCTACACTATAGATATATATATATATATATATATATATGTATTAATATATATATATATATAATATATATATATATATATATATATATATATTATATATAACAAAGGTTTTTTTGCCACGAAGGAAAAAAATGAAAAAAAGCGAGATAGCCAAGTACTTTGGGTCCTGTTCGGACCCTTTACAGGGCAAAACTAATTTTACAGAGAAAAACATAGTCAAAAAAAGGCTTAATATACAAACTGACACTACAAGATTAGCAAGCAATAAGGGCGATTTTCACTCTACAGAAATTGAGGAGCCGCCTGAGGGTAGCCACACCTGAAGGATACACGCAGTAAACAAGACGTGATTCTTCCAGAAAACAGTACATTTTTGAAAAAACACGGGGAGGGATATACAATTTAATATCATGAATTTTTACACAATTTGTTTTCCCCCCAAAAATTATTATTTTTGAAAAGATGACAAAAAAAAAATAAAAATATATATATCGAGCAAGAGAAAGAGGGAGAGAGAATATCGAACCAGAGAGAGAGAGAGAGAGAGAGAGAGAGAGAGATAGATAGAGAGAGATATAACTAATATACATATGGGACTAATCTATTAGGTTGTTCATTTATTTTTAAGGGTCCTTCATAAAACTCTTACAAATATATGGGTCCAAATGGTAAATTCCCAGACTAAGGTTTAGTTGTTTTTATTAGTAGATTTGTATAATTGGCCGATTCCAGTAAATTTCTTGAAACATAATCATTAGATCTAGCAATTACCGAGGTATCACCCCAATTAATAACAATGAGATTTTTCACTCCAGATGGAAAATAAACGTGCATTGAAGTCTGGGCTGTTCTAACTGAAATCATATGCTGCTTAATCCGAAAACGCATAAATTTTTACTTGACTGACCAACGTAAAAAAAACGATGGACAATCCTTACAAGGAATTTTTGTAATGATGTTGTATTGTTACGGGACTATTCTTAATTAGCATA
>NC_087207.1:46517056-46528779 GCF_015104395.2 Macrobrachium nipponense
ATATGGTAATCGCCATATTACTGCTCCTAAGGCAACGGTACCGTGGAATGAAAGGCACCAACCCCTCGAAGAAAAGGGTTCTAGGAAAGAGATAACATCGTCCGCTTAGGAACAATGGCGACGGCATGAAATAACGTGGCGTTCCCTTGGGAACAAGATGGCGAAACTTTCCTGGATGAATACATAGACAGTTTTTAAGTAGTGCTCATTTCGCCTGAGCCAGTACTGCCTATGGGAAGATTTCAGCTTTAACTCCGTTTTCAAGATAATAACGATAAAGAATAAATATAAGACCAGGATCGTCCGGGACGAGGTGCTAGATGCAAGATTATAAAGAAATATCAATATAGAAACAGAAGTTTCTTGTTGGCTTGAATATTTCAAGGTATATAAAAGAAGTGGTTGGTATAAATTTCAAGAAATATGACAGAAGTTGTTGATATAGATATTTCTAGATTTACGAAAGAAGTTGTCGGTATGAATATTTCAAGATATATAAAGAAGTAATTTGTATGAATATTTCAAGATATACAAAAGAAGTTTTTGGTATAAAAATTGTAAGATATATGAAAGAGGTTGGTATAAATATTTCATGATATATGAAAGAAGTTGTTAGTATAAATATTTCAGGATATATAAAAGAAGTTTTTGGTATAAATATTTTAAGATATATGAAAGAGGTTGGTATAAATTTTTCAAGATATGAGAAAGAAGTTGTTGATATAAATATTTCAAGGTACATGAAAGAAGTTGTGGGTATGAATTTTTCAAGGTATATATTTTCTTGTTCTGTATAAAATCTATAAAGGTGCATTCCGTAATAGTGATTCAAGTAGTGCTTAGAGCTTGTTATTATTCTAATAATACTTCAAATAGTGGATATAATTCTTTTTGTTCACGTTCCCTTCAGGTGTTATAAAAAGTATGAAAATTATTTAATAATATCTTCTGAAGGTGTTACGTAACGCCAGTATTGACGTTAGTTTGTAAAAATAGCGAGTGGTTTAAAAGGCAAATGCACAAAATATTAATAAACAAGAAAAACCTTCCGTCTCAATCTTTAAAATCTTCTTTCACAGACATAACAACGGAAATGATACGAAAAAGAGGACACGTAATGTCGCTACCATGTAAGAGTTGATGTTTTTTCTTTCTTTTCTGAGAGCGAAGAAAGGAAGAAAAAGGGAGATTGATAATAATGGCTGCGCTCCTTTTGTTTCTGAGAGCCTCATCTCTGAGACAGAATAAGGTCATAGGTTAAAAGAAAACAAAGCAGACCAAGGAGATGGTCATTCGTTTGTGTTGTCTACAGTATTATGACTTCTGCGTATCCGGGGCCATTGTTATGGCAATATTTACTTTACACACACTCTCTCTCCTCTCTCTCTCTCTCTCTCTCTCTCTCTATCTCTCTCTCTCTCTCTCTCTCTCTCTAACGTAACGAATTCTTTGAAGTTGTTATTTTTAAATGAATTATTAGTCTGTAAACGGATTTGGTTTGATATTTCTTTTGTTTGTTATTAGGGTTATTTTGCACAGAAAAAATGAGTGAAAGGGTTTTACCTAAGGATGCATCAAGGCAATTACTCCCTCACTCCCAATCTTACCCTCACCTGTTTGTGTGATTTAGTTAATTGTGTGATTTAGATCACTTAGTTTACTTCTAAATTTCGACAGCAATAACTAACCCATTTTCCCGTTAGTTTAACAATAAAAGGTACACAAAAACTTTTTCTTTATCTGAGATTAGTTAGTTTGTTTTGAGAATTACAATTCTCAATTTTATTTATAATGCCGGGTAGGTTCAACGATTATCCTTGGCGCTGCAAGAACCTTTTCTTTCTATGAGGATACTCCTGCTCTTAGGACCATGCACTTCTTTGTACACACACATGCTTTGTGCGTTTATAAATATCCGCTGTTGAAAGAATGCCGTTACGTTGTGAAATCTTATAACACATTTACTTTCAGGGGAATACACACACCATGTAAATTTTGACTGATATAATTTGTGGTCTGTGAAAAATCGCTATTGGCTGTTAGTTTTAAAGGCTATTGAGCCAAACATGATTTGTATATTCACGCGTATTTCCATGGTGGTTTAAACTTGGTACAATGTATATCCTTCCCAAGTGTTAACTCCTAAAGACAAAGCACTTGTACTCACTGCGAGACTGCCTCGGAAAACATACAATGAGATGCAGCTTCAGCCTGGCATTTCAACATCGACTTCTCAATAAAAATGTTTTCTCTATAAAATTTTTCAAAGTGCATATGATAAATGTGGCAGCTTCTGCTTTCAAGTGAGAGGTCTGTATAAAACTTAGACACAATAAAAAAAATCTACGTCCTAACGGTTAGGTACTACAGAAAAACGCAATTGCTGGAGTGACAATAGCACCATATTATTGCCTTTGGTTGAAATTATAATAATATAGTAAAGCAAAACTCATGGAATTGTATCATGATTATATTTCTGAAAAGGTTAAAAACAATGAATCCAGTATAAAGTTGAAATAAAATTATTTGTGTTTTTACATCTCATACATATTGAATTCACTTTTTTGAATGCTTTACACTGCTTAGGACACTAATGTAAAACCAAACATTCAACTGTAGGTAGCAAATTTTGGAAGAGAACATCGCTTTTATAAGAAAAATTAAACATGAGGAGTGCCATGTTAGCCTCAAATCTGACTGGACTGGCACCCTGTTGCGTAAATCTAAAACTACTGCATATATCTAAACATTACGAGAATCAAAACATGACGTTGAAAAGGCTCAGAAAAAAAAAAAATCAAAATATGCTGTATTGCGAAATCTCAAGAAATCAGTTGTACCATCAAAATAAAATAGTTTGCTGAAATTCTTCTCAATGGATGTGGCAATATTTTGGTAAAAAGTGAATGAGAACATTCAGGACGCCAAATATACAACATCACAAAGCTTTCTTATTTCCTCAAGCCAACCAGTGTCAGCCAAGACTGAAAAATACCAGTTCTCTTGTGTCTTGAACATGTGTTCGTTGCTGCTTCCCACGTTAGGATTCAAAACAATGTTTATGTATTTGTCCCTCGAAGGAACACCAAGCGTTTGTTTTGCAATGAAGTTATGTTGTCAGCGTTCATCCTCCGTTGTCTGTAAGAAAACGCAGTAAAAAGTCATTTGCCATAAAATGTGTTTCTGTTCTTGACAAGAAGACGTTTATAACTTGAGCCTTTATAACTTATGAAATGCACTACAGATCACTTGATTGTAGTTTTGCTTTGTTCCAAAATTAAAAAATCTGGAACGAAGTTTTGCAATATTTACAACTGATAATATTTATTATAATCCCTGATAATATTGTTTACATAATCACTTTAAAACATAATTTCTACAGAATTAAAGAAAAAAACACACAGTTATCCCCTGACAAAGAGAAAAGCAACGGTTCCCAGAATCCCAGAGGAAGCATCCTTTACACACAGGGCTTATTTCAAATTCTTCATGTGAGAAAATCCGAGAACATAAAAAAAGAATTCATGTCTCTCGTATGTAAGAAAGTAAGATCAATTTAAGTCAAGTATTTTGTCATACTATATGATTTCATTTATATATATATATATATATATATATATATAATATATATATATATATATAGAGAGAGAGAGAGAGAGAGAGAGAGAGAGAGAGAGAGAGAGAGAGAGAGAGAGAGATACCATGGAATATAGATATGCATATATAGTACATTAAAATTATCATAATACTACAGAAAAATTCAACTGTGTGACTGGAAAAAATGGTGGTATCATAAGCGTCATATTTAGTAAACACACACACACATATATATAAGCATATATGCATATATTCATATGGTATATTAATGCTCATTCTTAATCGACAATGATATAAGTAGTTAATCGCCGCTTTTTATGGAGCCATAACTAGTTATAAAAATTATATATATTTTTTTTTTTAGGTTTTAGGGATTCTGATGTTAGCCATACACAACTTTTTCCAATAACACATATTAGAAATTGATTCATACATCTGAAACACACATGGCTGATAAGAACATGCAATATCACGAGTTATTGTAACTGGAAACAAAAAGGCAAATTCGTAAAGATTTATAAAAACCAAAAGAAGAAGAAGGAACAACAATGAACGTGTAGACCTTGCATACACTATACACATACGGGACGAGTCGTACATTAAAGGACATTTCACCGCCATATCGCTGCACACTTGTCTCTATAATTGAAGGAATGACTGACTGATTCACTGATTGGTTGCAAGAGTAAATCGGACTTACTACAATTAATTCATTTGATTATCTTCATTGGAGGTTATGTTCATATCTAATTCTCAATTACAATTATCGTCCTTTTTCTCTGTAAAAGATATCCAGTAGCAATACGACTTGTCTGCAATACTTTTGATAATGAGATTTCTTCAACTAACGGTCAAGTTATGTTAAAAAGCAAGCATAAACCCACAAGCACCAAGGGAGAGGAGGTGGGGAGCGATTGGAGGGGGCTTAATTTAAAGGGGAGATTGAAGGTCACTTCACAGACAAGTTAACAGGGCAGTCACCTTTGTTTGAAGAACATTATGCAAGTAAAAACGAAATGAAAGTAACTAATACTGTTTATTCAGTGGGGTCAGATGTATGAGAACAGAGGGAGAGTTCAGCTAATGTCACACTTATTAGGAAAGGTCGAAGAATAGCAACACGATGCCTTTTCAAAGGGCCTTCTAATCCAGCAAGGCGAGAAAAGTAGAGGACACAGATACCGTAAAGAACAGTACATGGCAGGGAAGAAATGAGGTAAATCTCTTTGGCTTACTTGGTAATCTCCATAGATAATCCAGTAAATGCAAAGACATACCGATAGGTAATTCTGATATAATCTTAATTATTCCAGGGTCATTGTTTTAAATGAAAGTTTCATTCACAAACATTCTTACGCACGATGTTTATGTATTTAAAATCAAATTTGTCAATTAGAGATTAGGAAGGCTAGAGATTATGTGAAATGCTAAGCTTGATTTGAGCAAATAAACATTGCACAGCACTACTTGAAAAGTTCTCTCCCGTCATAACGTGTGCAGAATAACATCTTCCCTCCAATCGAACAGAAAGCATATATTGGCAAGTGGCCATTTTGGCTAGCTAACACAGTACGGACTGTAGTCAATTTAATGAATTTCGTTTGCCCTTGTTTAAGTTATGCATAGACATAACATGCCTTGGTGGTGAAATTATTTGCTATACTATTTCGTAGACTTCCTTACACAAGCACTCAGAGGTCAAGGCTTTAAATGGACAAAAGGCTTCAATTATGAAGTATTAATCTCTATAACTCTGCATACGGCCAGGACACCATAAAAATAATAAGTACAATACATTATATACATGATGTACAGCAGATCGTTGATTAAAGAAAATAAAAAGAAAATATAAATCTAGAAGAAAGGTATAATGAATCCAAAACTAAATTCGAATTGCTATTAAACTCATGCAAATAAGTTGTACTTTTTAATTACCCAAAAACCAATTAAAAACTTATTTAAACATAACCAACAAATGGAACGTATTATTAAAACTAACAAATTGATTGTTTCTTTGCTTATTTCTTTTAACTTTCCACTACATCCAGATTATAAATACTCGTTAATTTTATATTCTTTTTTAATTAACAGGAATTAATAAATATACTTTTTGATTCACAATAACGAAAATTGACATTTTCTTGGCAATTTTCATAGGGAATATATTATTTGATGTACTGTTAAAAATTGTTCACCAATGAACCTTTTCAAATGAACTAGGGTTTTGTTCAAATGACGATCTTGATTCACGCAGACTGCAATTATTTTCTTTTCTGCATTAGTGGCAAAACATGTTCTGTGCATTTATTCAAAAGAGAATTCATGAATGTATGAACTGATTTGCAACAAAATTAGAAACTCTATTATAGCCCTAACATATGAATTGTGCTTTTGTTCACATGGCAGTACTGTTATAGGCATGATAGCAAATACACATTATGATTTCTTCTTTCGATATTTTCTCTTACCTTCTGTCACTTCTTTCAAATGAACACCATATTCACCGGAACTTGAATTTCAAGTTAATGGCCTTTGGGGGCTTCTTCTATAGAAAGAAGGGTTTTGCTCTAAAATAATAATAATAATAATAATAATAATAATAATAATAATAATAATAATAATAATAATAATAATAATAATAATAAATAATAATAATAATGCCATTTCCAGCATTAATAAAAATAAATGTTAACAATGTGCAATTTCCCGTCGAGGAAATCTGGGACAAAGAAGTTGCGATGGTTAGGATGAAGATAGAGTCCAAGAATAAAGTTCCCAAATTTCTCCTCTCTTCTCTCTCCTCCGTCCCTTTCTCTCTCTCTCCTCTCTCTCTCTCTCTCTCTGGGTGTTTGTTGGTGTGCCTCTGTCTCACTCCTTCCTTAAGATATCCCCTGAACAAATAAGGTTCAACGACTTTACACCAGATTAGGTCATTTGTTTGTGCTTCCTGGTCCGGGGCTGTTCTTCCAGTCTCCTTTCTGGGTAATGAATTCCTTTCTTTGCTCTAACCAGTGTTCCTCTCTCTCTCTCTCTCTCTCTCTCTCTCTCTTCTCTCTCCTCTCTCTGTACATATAGCAAACACGCAGTTGAGGAAAGGAACGCATTTTAATGCTTTATATTCGTCGAGGTATTTTGGTTGTAACCTCTAGTCTATACACGTGTTTATAAAAAAAATCGAGACAATTCAGAGCAAGCTTATCGAATTTAAATTATTGTATACTGCCTATTTCTGTAGGGTAAAAATAGCTCCTTCTAGTTTTGTAAAACTCGTTTAGCAACTTGACTGAAACTGATCATTGCAGTCATTGATCGACTACTTTATCATTGGTAATAGTCAATCACTGACTCATGGCGTGTATTATAAGTGCTACTGTACCATGCCATAGAATATATCATCAGTACAAGAGAGAGTCCACAGTAATGGGCTGCTCTATGAACAAAATCTCGTGGTGTCCAAGCGCCAGTATAATCTTAAACAAGAACAGGGTTGACACGGCAATTCCCGATATAAGGACATTAGGACATTACATGATCTCGAGGCTTGGACCATGCTACCTTAATTCTTCATTCATATAAAGAAGGCAGTAATGAGACAGGCTGACTCTGAGCTGGGCGGCGATAGGACTAAGTGTGAAGTTTATTAACCATAGATTGTTGTACCTAAACAGGTGTTACGGGCAGGAAATTACTCATTTTTTCTTAAAAATGTCGTTGTAATAACAATGGGTACCAGGTAATTTAGTTAGAAAACTGATGAACTTCATGTAGTGATGTCAAGAAGTTTTCAGTATATCTATACACCACTATTTTTCTTGATGTTTCTCTTGTAGCATTTGAAGGAAACAAACCTACTGGAAACCAAAGTATCACAGATTTCTCTCCAAGAGGAGCTGGACGAAAAGTAAACTGATGATAAACTAGTAAGAGCGACATGTAAGACTCTTGTCCAATGACAAATTCCAATTGGGGGAACATTATTCTCAATCAATAATTACTTTTGAATATTGTTGACCATTCAGCCACAGATGAGAGGTGGGTCCAAACGTCTTAATATCTCAGACAGTTTTAATGAATAATGCTTATGACTGTTTACTTAAGCTGACTGGACTTTTCATTCAAATTCGGGGATCCGTTATTTCGACATTTCGAAGACGGTTCTGGCTATTCGACCTTTCATGTCTGGGACACATGACGCCGATTGCGGAGGGAAGAAAGCCACGGAAATGATTTACGGTGAGGGGACAAGACATACTAACCACTCTAAATCAATGGATTATAGGGGCGAGAGAGCTAACGTCTTATGGGAAACCTAAAATATCCTTGTAATTACATAAAACAAAAATAAGTGAGTAAAATAATGAGCAAAAACATTGTTATTACCATTATTATGATTCGTGTTAGAACGTACCACGAGTTTTGAGAATTGGAAGCAATTACTTTCTAGTTGTGTCAGTAATGAAGCTTTATAATAAGGATAATCAATAATGTGCATATGAATGTATGTATGCCCGACTTTATATATATATATATATATATATATATATATATATAGATATATATATATATATATATATATATATATATATATATAGTATATTATATATATATATATATATCTATATATATATATATATATATATATATATATATATATATATATATATAGATATATATTATATATATATATATATATATATATATATATATATATATATATATATATATATATATAGATATATATATTATAGATATATATATATATATATATATATATATATATATATATATATATATATATTATATATATATATATATATATATATATATATTATATACATATTATATATATATATATATATATATATATTTATATATATATATATATATTATATATAATATATATATATAGTATATATACTATATGGTATATATGTATGTATATATATATATATATATATATATATTATATATATATATATATATATATATATATATATTATATATTGCTACTTTCAAAATGCATGTTTTCCCCTCTTTGAAATGTCTTGTAGATTGTATAACATTTTTTCAGATTCCTAGATAGCTTAGAATAGGATGTTTTAAAATGTGTGTTCAGATTTCGCATTAACGTCTTGTAAAAGAATATATATATAACGTAAAAAGAGAGAGATCTTTGTCTTTTCAAAGCTGCAAATGTTTAACTTTTATGTCGACACTTTAAGATTAGAGTCTGTGAGATCCGTTTGCTTCCCTACTCTGTCAGCGCGTATGATAGCGAGCGAGCTCGACTTCTGCGTTGTTGTCAAAACATGTCAATCTTATTGTCGCCCATCCTCCGTCTCGTTCGAGTCGGGTACGTCTTTCTTTTTTTTTTAACAGACTCGTCTGGTACGTGTATATCTTTGTCAAGTCCCACGTGGGTATTGCACCATTTAGTTATGTGAGATTTGCATCAGATTTCAGAAGATCGAGAAGCATTCGTGACAAGAACATTTTTGAGACATCTGCTCTGTCATTTCCGTAAAGGAAGAGATTTCATTCTATCTTAAGACCTCGAGGCAGTTAGATCTCTCTCTCTCTCTCTCTCTCTCTCTCTCTCTCTCTCTCTCATTCGACATCATTGAGATTATATTAACGTAACGTAAATTGGTCACTCGTAACGTTTTAGAATTTTATATTTGATATTTCTTAGAGTTTATTTATTATTATTTAGTTTCTTTTGTGAAAGCTGAACAAACATTTCGTAACGGCGCCTGGTTTTTGTGAAATTGTGTAAGACAAGACTGCAGCAGAGAAAGAAATTGGTATACCAAGGTAAAGTGTGTTATGTTTTTATTAGTTGCAACTAATAATGGATAGGGAGTGTGTTTAACTAATAACGGATAGGAATTGTGTTTAACTAATAACTAAAAGTTAATGGGAAAAGTGTTTGGTTAGGTTTACGAAGGTTTGGTAAAAACTGTTGGTTACAGTGTTTTTGAGTGAAAAAGATTTACACTTTTACACATTGCTGATATTTTTTGTGTTTGTGTCTGTTCCATTGTTTGTGACTTATTCATTTTTCTTATTGAAGTGTGTCTTTTTTTGTTTATAATTTTCTTTTTTTTGCATTCACATTTAATTGACTTAATTATTTTCATTGCTGAATCATTGCACATTTAATTAAATTTAACATTTGTGAATTAATTTGCATTTACTTGAGATTCTTTCAAGTTTTGTTGTTGTTTAGTACTTATGAATTAATTTCTGATTTCAATAATTACTTGTGAATTAATTTCAAATTTTCAATTATTGCCTACACTTTTGAATTTTGATTGAATTAATTTTCTTGAATTTTGTGATAAATTAATTTTGATTTAATTTTACTTAATTTGATTCAAGAATTAATTAAACTTTACTTTGTTTTCAAGTAACAGTAATTTTCCCTGATATTGTGAATTTCACTTATAAATTTTGAATTTAATAATAAATTTTTGTATTTAAAATTTGTATAAGTGTTTTCTTTATCTTACACCCAGTATAAATATATTTAATTATGTTATATTTATGTTAGGTAGAAACATAGAGTGGGTAATTGATTTGCTTTCCTTCAAATTTTACTTGAAAGTGACTTAGAACCAGGGAAGTAACTTAGACATTTAAAGTTGTTGATGGAGTGATGCCCTTTGATTAATTTAATTACTTACAAGATTACCTTCACACCTGTTTTGATGAACTTAGTCCTGATTTTCTGCAATACTGGTAAGTGTTAAGGGTCACTGTTGCCTTTAGAGTATTCAGTCGTTTAAACGTGTTATGAGGGTTCAGGTGTGGGCTGGCTTTTTGTGAGGTAATATTTGATGCATGGCAACCAGATACTTGGCACTTCGTAACATTGTTTAATGGTGCAGAGACCCGGGAAAGCAGATTTCATTATCACTCTAGAATATACTGGTGGTGCTAGGGATATATTTTGTTAGGAGAGTGACCATATAGTTTTTTTTGTTTTGCATTTATTGTATTGAATTGTAAGTTGATAACTTAGAGGAAAATGGCTCAGTTCAATGTTCAGGAATTTTTAGCAGCCCCCTCCATCCAAGTTTTGTCTGAAACCACTCTGTCTAGAGCACAGTGGAGCGCTTTAGCAGAGGCATGTGGTGGTTATGTGTCTACTAGTATTGGTAAGGACACAAATAAGATGTATTGCTATGGAATCATTGATAAACTCTGGTAGAATAACTGATGAAGATGAGTTAGAATTGGCTCAAGAGTTGTTGAATGTAGCACGTGCTGATCTCATATATAAGCAAGCAGAAAAGAAAGAGAAAAGTGATGCAGAGTTAGAGCTTAGAACGCATTGAAGCAGAAAGAGAAGTTTGATTAAGCCAAAAATGCTTGCTGAAAGAGAGAGAATGCAAGCTGAAAGAGAAAGAATAGACAGGGAAAAACAAGAAAGAAGAGAAAGAGAAGAAGAAAAAGCAGCAGAAGAGGAAAGAGAAATCGCAAGACATGAAAGGGAAATGGAATTAATAAGAGCTAGATCCACATTACCTGTAACACCGTCTAACCCTAACCAAAGGTAATCAAGACCCTGTTTGATGTAGTGAGAGTACAGAAGTTAATCCCTAAGTTTACTGAAGAAGCTCCAGATGAGTTTTTTGATCACTTTGAGAAAGTGGCTTCAGGTATGGGATGGCCAGAGGATAAATGGTCAGTTTTGCTACAAAGTGTCTTAATTGGTAAAGGGAGAAGTGCTTATCTAGCCTTAACAGCTGATCAGTGTAAAGACTACAAGGTACTTAATTAAACACAGTGTGCTACAAGTTTACCAGATGACCCCAGAGTACTACAATGAGAGATTCAGAAATTTGAGAAAAGATGAGAAGGGAACATTCTTAGATTATGCTTACAAAGTGAGAAGGTGTTTCAGACATTGGGTAGAAGCTGCTAAAGTTAAAACTTTTGATGAGTTAGAAGAGTTACTTGTTCTTGAACAGTATCTTAAGGGAATTCCTGAACATATAAGAGCTTATTTAAGAGAGAGAGAAGTGAAGAAACTTGACAAAGCTGCTACCCTTAGTGAAGATTACAATGTAATCAGTAGCAAGCATAATTACAATGTCAAGTACCAGAGTCAACAACGCCCA
>NC_087207.1:46534279-46601779 GCF_015104395.2 Macrobrachium nipponense
TATATATATATATATATATATCTACCCCTCCCCACCTAAGGCCGACAAACAGGTTTGTCACACGGGTGAGGACAAACAAGATCCACTCGGATTTCATTATTGTCGTAGTAGGTGAATGTTTGATTGCATTTGAACCAACAGGAAGATTCTCTTATTTCATCTGCCACCCACTAGGTACAATGTATCGGTATATCTCCCTATTGAGCCTCAAGTGATTTGTCGAACAGAATTAGCTAGAACTACTAGAGAGAACTATTTAGGCGTGAGTTCTTTGTTTCAATAAATTGCTAATTTTTGGCAATCCAGACAAGACCAGGCACTTTATGACTGAGTGAAAACATTTTCGAGGACTAAGAGATATATCTCTAATAAAGGATTATTTCTTCAGATGAAAATAGGCTCTGAAAGATCAAGGAACATTCCATAATTTTGTTTGGTGAAAATGTTTAGGCGGTATAAACAATTTATTTTATTAGAATTTTCAAAGGCAGAAGTGCCACCGAAGAAATGTAGATCCATCTTTCGAGTCTGCCTGATATTTAACCGCTCAAAGTAAATGTATAACTGACAACTGAAAAGGGCGAAAGTCAGACATTTTCTTTGCAACCTCCTACATTTATGATGCTGCGCATTTTCTGAACTGAACATGAATATGGCTTACTTGGATGATCCGGCAGAGCTTTAGAGTAAAAGTTTAATGAATCATGATTACAGAACTTGAATGTTTCATTTTGCCTGCAATGGTTTGTTGGCGGCAACAGCGTTAGCATATCCTAATAAACCAATAAGATAAAATTGTTGAATGCAAATATAAGCCTAATATTTTTCCTTCAGAAAAGTCCCAAAGGAAATGTTAAAACTGCTCAAATCGGTCATTGGAGATAAGAGAAAAGAAAAATAAGTATTTAATTTTTCGTCATGGAAATACAAAACTGTTTTACTTGTCTCCAACATTCCTCACCCCACCCCCACCCCACACCCACTCCCCCGCCCCCAACCCCTATCATCTCTCTTTGCCTCTCTTTCCGTCTCTTTGTCAATTATGTTTTACCTGATTGAATTGAGTGTCTGTTTCTTTATGTGAAAGATTTAGTTGCCTTTTGTCGGGTGTACACCTAAAACTAGCGCTCATGAACAACGGTCTGGAACCGTTTTTGGAAATAAATCAGATCTGATTCCCTTGGTGAGTCAAATTTCAGTAAACATCAACACGATAATTATCTTTCAACAAAATTATTTGAAAGTTTCTCTGAATATATGGACGACATCGGTTGTCGATGGGTAAAATGTAAAGTAGAAAACTGAATAAAATACTGCTCCAGAATATAAGACAATTTGTACAGAAAAAAATCCCAAATTTCTCTTACTCCAAAATTTGAGACAGAGCACCTGCAGTCATGAATTGCCTGGTAATTGAAATCATTACTTAAATTGTTTAGAGGGCAACAAAAATATAGGAAAATATTCATTATACTGATTTATGGGATTTGTGATTAAGCCCATAGCCGCTGAAGCCGCATAAAGTAATAATAATTCAAACCTCATATTTACGAACCATAAATGTTAGTGCATAAAAAATATAAAATGGAAAAATCTAAAACTTAATAATAAACGTCATATACAACAAATTAACACAAAATTGCGTGAGCTGAAAAAAAGTAAAGTAGCAATTGTTTGGAAAACATGCACAAAGATTATGCCCTCTCAAAGCCAGTGACAAAAAGAACATTACAAAAGCACTGGATGAAATTCAACCACACCACACTAAATACTTTAAAGCATGCACAGTTAAAAAACAAAAAGCAACTGTGAAACAATTAATGATGAAAATAAAATACACTAAAACTCCAAGTTGAAAAACTCCGTTCAGCAAATAGAATCAGAATGCGTATAATGGCGTTATGAAACAAGCACAGCGAAATAGAGCAAAACCGTAAATTAACACAAAAAAGCAAGATCTCCAATAAGGTTAACTGGAGATGCAGAGAAGCAACCTTGACAAAAAGATATCTGTACAACTAAATACTAGAGTTATATACGTTTGTTTAGTATTCCTCCCCGTACTTGCTCGAGAGAGATATGAAAAGCGAGACTATACTCTGTTTTTTTCCATCTGTCCATCCGCCTGTGGTGTTTGCGCATGGTAACATTTCGTCCCAGGCATTAAATAATATCCTATTTCGAATATCAACGGTTTAATTCGCATACAGTAAATTATTAAAACACTTTTCAGTTGCAAATGTACGCTCAGATATCCTTTTATTTACCTAAAACTTACACATAGCGTAACTATTTAAAGCCCGGGACGCAGTGTTACCAAACAAAAACACCACAGGTGGGTGGACAGATGGGAAAAAAAACAGAGTATAGTGTAGTACGCCACCTATTTTTACCGTGGAATTGTGAAGATAAATGCAATCTGAAATTTTAACTCAAAGAGGAATTTTTTTGAGTTTTAATGCAGTTTTCCGTAATATCAATTTGAATAAAGTGTTTTCTAACATAAAATTTGAGCAGCAGAACAACGAATGTAACCTGTAACAAATAAACCAATTTTGACTTACACAAAAAAAAATAATGAAATTGGCTAAGATTTTGATATCCTTTTACAAAAAATTAAAATCACTGTCGATGAAGCACATTCAGTAACCAGCGTTTTCAAATGCTGAACAACGCCCATGTTGCTCTTTAGAAGTGGATTACTATTTTACTTCATATTATCAAAGGAATTCGTTTCAGAATAGTGACAAAGGTAGGTTTAATTTCGTTTTCGATATAGAATATTGTTACACCTGCTTAATTTTTTAAAATAAATAAGTTCCCGCTTGCTTTAGATTCTGAGGAAATTTTATAAACATCATTACCTAGCAAAGCATTATACCACCATCTCATTCAGCTTCATATTACATAATTTCATTCGTTTAACGTGAATTTCTCTTTTTTGCTCTCATCATATTTTCCTTTATAATTTCGCCAATTTGCTAAAGCCAAAATTTTCGTTCTTTTTCTCGTCCGTTTGTTAAATGGAAACCCGTTTTTTTTCCTTTTTCTCGCACTCTGAGTCTGCTTTATATCTTTTATTGTGTAGTCTATTTGTGAAAACCAAAACTTCCTTCTCTCTCTCTCTCTCTCTCTCTCTCTCTCTCTCTCTCTCTCTCTCTCTCTCTCTCTCTCTTGCATAACTAGTTCAGAATGTGCCACTAGTGCACACAAGTAACTCAGCCGCTTTATGTGCGCCAATGAAAATTCAGAACTGTTCTTTGTAATGACTCGAAAATCCTTGGACAAAACATCTTGTATATCGTTGGATATCAGAGCTATTTCATGTCATACCTAATTTAGGGTCTTTTGAGGATATTTACTTGTAATTAAAGGTCAAGTTATGCGTCTTGGTAATTATGAAAATATGAGATTTGTTTAACGCGGACCCCTGCTAATCAAAAGTATTTAAACAGTATATTTTTTTTGTTTTTAGCTGAATAATAATGTTGTTTAATTAGCTGGATGGAAGAAACTCGCTGAACTTTCGTGTATTTTCCTTTTATTTTCCTCCAGGACGTCAACTAATTTGAGTGTAGTCGGTTATTACTGTCAAAAGTGAGCGCAGAACTATATGATTATAAAACAAACTACTTTGAAAAGGAATATTTTTATTGGATATTATAGATTATTTAGTATGCTGATGTAAGTATTTATAACGAGAAAACTTTCCATGATATTTTATTTACGATGAGTTGCGGAAATACACGATTGTCATTTTGAGGATAATTACTGCTTGATGCATTTGATGTATCACGAAATGCCTCGTCGAAGTAAAAACTGCAGTAGACGAATTAACAGGAATAAAATATTTAATTGGATATTGTAACAAAAGAAAAAATATACAATATCCTGAACCCTTTTAGCAGGTTTATGATTTTTAAAATTATTGAATAATGCGCTGAGACTATTGACAAAGGGACGAATAATTTAATACGTAACAAATTCTCTCTCTCTCTCTCTCTCTCTCTCTCTCAACAGTAACGTGAAAATTAAGACAAAAACGCGATTATTTGACATTTAGGGATTTTTGTTAATAGACGTTTTGCTTCAAATATCTGCGGTTGAATGAAAATGCAATATGTCTGATTGATATCTCATGCGTAAAAGATGTTACTCAACTAGAGTAGCTGTTTTTCTTTAATTTTCAGTTGAAGTCGCATCCACAAATTGAGCAACGGTAGCTAGGTTGGCAAAGCAATGGGATGAATGTTATATATGGTCTTGTGGATTCATTCAAATTCTTAAGTATCCCTCTTAGTCACCGAGTCATTTCCCGTAAGGTAAACTAATCATTAGATGATTGCACATCTGTTTAGTTTTCAATAACATTGTTGAGTGGAAATGAGGAGACAACATTATTCTAAAGTAAATTAAAACTTAATAATATTGTTAAGAAATGTAGTACCAAAGATGGGAGGTAATTATATATAAGATAAATGGGGAGCAGGCTGGTTGTCTGGTTGTCATATTGATTTTTTTGATAATACGACGAAAGTCTTAAACAGGACGAAAGTAGAATTGATGTCACTTGTCGTCCTACTTTATGACGTAACCAGTTTGACAATTTGCGTATTATGTTATTACGAAAATGTGAACAGTTGTTATGTTACCATAGTGTCAGAATATCTTTCTTTCACATTTAATGAAAGACGACAAAGTTGCGTTAAAATTATGTAAATATAAAATATAAGCTGGGCAATCGTCGACAAGTGTTATTTCTTGTGTTCGTTTGGGATGAAGAGCGCTAATGAGTTGTTGTGTCGTTGTTGTTAGTGGAGAGGAAGAATGAAAATTAGATTGTCAATCTACGAAATAAAAACAGTTATGTGTTTTTTATAACCGCTTAATAAATAGTAAACATTTAGCCATGATTATCAGACCTCAGCCCCACAATTTACGCATCGACTAGACGTGGTACTACAGGCGTTTCCCATTACATACGATTGATTAACCAGGCTATTATCTTAGCAAGAAAAAAACATTGTGTGGATGTCTGTCCCTGAGAATCACTGGCCAACTGAACAATATTACTGAGGTCATTTAAATTAATTTTCTTTATGTTTTTGTTTGTGTTGTCAAGAAGCCACATAATCAGCTCTAGAAATAAACTGTTGATAATTTTTAGCAGTTGTCATTCTTAAGGGAAAAGGGCTTTATAACAACACCCGTCTTTGCAATGACAAGAAAGGGATTTTTTTTTCTACAATAAGATTGTTCTATAATAAATCCTCCTCCCGAATTCGACATAGAAGAATTCACTAATGTAACATCGAGCACTTTTACCTCATCTGATTGCACACATACAGTGTTAATTCAGTTAACAAACTGGTTCTGTTTTCTCACTTTTCTTCTCCTTCCGATATATAATCGACGGTATTTTCGATTCCGATCTGGGTTCACTTGGTCATTTCTGTCCCAAGCCGAATTAAAGTTAATTTTACATAACGTTCGAAATCCAATTGCAAATTAGTATAATACTTATGACTCTAGAGGAAAGTGCAACACAATATCCCCTTCTGCTTCTTCTTCTTCTTCTATAATGCCAACAATAAAATGCCTTGTCAGATGGCTAGTTTCTCAAAATCACACGTCAGTCCTCGTAACTCGAACCGGAAAAGCCTTAAGTTGATTAGTTCTCATCTTTTACAAAACAACGGGAAAACGCTTAATTCAAATGCAAACAGCGATCAGTAGTTACGTAGGATACGGGCTGCCGAGTGGATGGCCACGGAAAAATCAAGAGAATAATTGTGATTAGATCTCTTTGGAAGAGGGGACCGCGCACTACCATCAGAGGAATCAGCCATAACTTTATTACCGTTCGTATCATTACGTAACTATAAAGAAATATCCAGTGTAGAAAAAGCAAATATCCTGCCAATGACGTTGGGATCAGTGGTAAAATCTGCCTTTGTTTGGAAAGAATTGGAGAGGATCATTGGTGCTATCTAACTCCACCCCTGTGAAAAAACTGGAGGATCTCGTCGAAGTTTAACATTTCTGTTCAAGAAGGGATTGGCAGCAAAGTGAAATCGAAACCTTGGAGAGATGAATTAAACTCAGAACCAAAGGGAGGATTTCTTGTGGCTTTTAACACAGAAGATATCATCTTTATTCTTGTTGTAATTGTAACAAGGACAGGTTGACTATGAATCAATTTGTCTCTGTAGTAGGACTTCGGCTAAACTTCTTAAAATGTGATTCGGTCGAATACTTTAATTGTATAATGGCTTTATAACTACTATTGATATCAGCACAACAAAAATCTTTTTGTGGGATTTTTTTAATGGGCCACGATTACGTTTTCATGCACCGACTACTGCCATATCTTTAAAAGGAAAGATCTCAATTTATCGAGACCATTATCACCCTACTTTTTCATTTTGACCTTATTAATATTATTATCTTTCTCCTGAACTAATAAGGAAATTAGGGTTGGGGGAATAGACTGTTATTAATTTTGCTGTAAATTTCTGAGTAACTGAAAATGAGTTTCAGATAAAAGCTCCTATGTGCTTATTATTACCACTTTGCTAACTTAATGATCTCTACTAAGCTAATGAAGCCTTCCCAGCCCACGTTTTTTTCTTGTGCCTCCTTTCTTCTATCTTTTGTCTTCATTCCTTCTCGAATGTTGTCTTAGGCCGTCCTCTCCTCTGTGTCCGTAGCACTTTCCTTTCCATAATCTCTCCTGCTACAAGATGCTCAAAATCGCTCCTCCTTACCAGGCGCCCAAACAATCTGAACTGTCTTAAAGTGATAGAGATTGATACAACTCTGCAATTTTTCGTGTTAACATGCCATACAATTTCGTGCAATTGGATCGTTTTAATTACCTCAAAATGAGGGATTTTCTTTAGGATTATAAAATGAGTCACTAAACCTGCACATGAGCCTTCCTTCCCGTTAAATAGAATCTCTTCTTCTCAGTCTATTTCCCTGTTTGGCTTTTCTTTTGTCTAGCGTTTTAGATTTCTAATTCTTCAGTCTTATCTCACATGTATATTGAGTTGTTCACTATCTTTTATTTATTTCAGTAAAATATATTAATCTTATTTCCAATCTTATTAAAAATTAATTTGAACTTACAAATGTTTTGCAATCCATTTCTTTCATTAGTCCGTCCGCACTTTTTCTGCCCGGCTTCAGATCTTAAACAAGTGAAAAAATGCGTTAAAGTTTCTCGGTACAATCGAATTTTCTGTACATCGTATAATTATTGCCCACGGAAAATAAATCTTACCTTTTGGTGGTCTCGGTATAATACTGAATGATCCGCGGCCTATGAAACTTACACCACTGCCCAGTGATGGCCTGACCTATATCATTGTCAGACACGATTATGGCTAATTTCAACCTTGAATTAAAAAAAAAATACTCAGCTAGAGGGCATCAATTTGGTATGTTTGATGACTGGGAGGTGGGTGATAGACATATCAAACTGGCCTCACCAGTTTTTTAAGATCTGAGGGCGGACAGAATAAGTGTGGACCAAAAAAGGGCTGACGGACGGACAAAGCCGGCAAATTAATTTTCTTTTTAGACAACTAAAATCTACTGAGGCTGCGGACTGCAAATCGGCATGTTGATCATCCACCTTCCAGTCATCAAACATACCCAATTGTAGTCCTCTAGCCTCGTTAGCCATATCTTACGTCTGGCAACGATATAGGCCAGGCCACCTCTGGGCCGCGGTTAAGGTTCCATGCCACTGCTCATACAGCATTATACCAAGACTAATGAAATACAGATGTATCTTCTATGGCCTTCATTATACGGCGCTTTTGTTACTTGTTTATTTTAGTGCTGTAAATCCTCACCATGTCGACGAAGTCCAAATTCGTCAGCATTAAACGCTAGTGTGAAAAAGGCACCTACAAATAAAAAAGTAACACTTTTCTGTTATTTCTGGAAAATTTTTGAATGATTTTGAATCAACAGTACATAAATTAAAAAAGTAAGTATTCTCACAAAAAATGGATCCATCCACCTTTTCCCTTTTCACGATTATATACATTTTGACAGAATAATGATCAGACTTGCCGATTTACTCTCTCTCTCTCTCTCTCTCTCTCTCTCTCTCTCTCTCTCTCTCTCTCTCCACACACCATAGTTTCAACCCACAATACTTTACTTACAACCCATTTATAATTCACTAGTTACTCCACAAAGATATATTGGCATGTAAATTATCACTCCCTTACCTGTCTTCGTCGTCCAGTTCTGGGATAAAACGCTGGTCATTCGGTTGCGAGTTGAACTCGCTGCTGCTTGCTTTATGAGGCCAGGGAGAGAGAGAGAGAGAGAGAAGAGAACGAGAGAGAGAGAGGAAGAGAAACGAGAGAGAGAGAGAGCAATTGTTGGATATCTCGGCGTTCATTCATTGAAACCGCAAAACATGTTGGATTGTTTACAACAAAAATTTTATGAACGAACTCATAATTTTTTTTTCTTCTATTTACAGTAAAATCCATACCTCATTAAATAAAAGCAATCCCACGAATATGAATATATCAGCGTGTTCAAACAATAAATCAGTGTCTGCCACGTCAAAAATCCACTTATCCGTAAAAGCCCTTGATGTATAGTTATATGGACGCATAGTATAGCCGCTATAGCGGTTGGGAGACCGGCATAATAGCCGTTTTCATTTTTTAACCCCAAAGCTCTCCATTGGGGTCTTCGTCCCTAAATTGCACACGACGAATTTAACAAATCCGCCGATTCCACCTTCCCGCCACCATTTTGAAGGGGATGTAGTATCTCGCTGGATAACGTTGGTCGCGGTGGATCATCTACGAAGTTTGGAAAATAAAGTGGATGCATGTCAATGCGTAACGACGAATGGACACTAAATTCTTCGATATTTTGTGGTTTTTTATCAATACCCCATTACTTTATTCACAGATGAACAATAAGGAAAGCACCTCTCGAGATATTTTAGCGTCCTTTGAAAGACTTAAACGTACTGACAATTGTACAGAAATATATCTCGAAACTTTTTAGTGACCCATATGATGGAACAGTAATATCGGTTGTGATTCGATATTTTTTGGAAATGATAAATTTTCGCATGGATGATAAACTTCACGAGATGCATCGTGAACTGGAAGGGAAAGGCAAGAGATATCAATAAACGTGTTTCTCATGAAAAAGGAGCAATTTTAGCGAAAGGTGAAGTGGCGTCAGAGTGGATACAGGTGCAGAAATATCATTTGAAAAAGCGAAGGAGAGAGCTAAATTAAAAAAGGCCTTTGTTTGGCGAGTTTGTGAATTCTCAGCTTTGTGGAAAATGTCACCTCTAAGTTTCACCAAAATGTCTTTCGTTTTTATGCAAATTAATGTCAGGGTTTTTTCACGTTTTGCTGGCGTGTTTAGTAGGCTTATTTTTTACAGCCTGTTATAGGACAGTCTTAAACGGTAGAAAACAAATGATCTTCACACGGATCTGGGATGCGATCAAAGGAGTGCAGGGATCGATTGACAATCGCACAGATAGCCGACCAAACTCCTCTGAATGCGGCATCCAGTTTTCCTCGCCTCCCCAGCAACACGGAAGTGCCCCCTTCATCTTGTAGGCCGTTCTGAGGAGACAGTTGGCCCCCGTCCCCCAACCTCCCTCCCTCCCCAGTGCCTCCGTGGAAGATAGACCTCCGGTGATGATTACCAGCCCTTGTGATCCTCCCCACCTATCCTCCCCTCCCCGCCAACCCCCCATCGTAGATGCAGATGAGAGTGATCTTGAGGGGTCTAGCGACTGGCAGATACAAACAAGTAGAAAGAAGAGAAGATCCTCTCGTTTGGCCGCTGGACCGGAGCCCAACATTCGAGTTTCACCTCGCCTGACACCTGAGAAGAGATGTCACGTAGCAATTCACAATCTGCGCTCATCGGTGACGCTAGAGCCATAGTGGAGAGAGTCAAGTTTCTCACTGGCTCTGACCCACTTATCTCTCACGAACTCCCATGTAGAATAAACATAAAGTGGCTTACAGGATTACCTGCCTATTTCAACACCTCGACGTTCTTAAAGGCGATTTCGTCCTAATATATTAGTTTCAAGATATAACCTAATCCGGGACCACCACCCCCCACCCCCAGGGGAACTTACTGTCACTCCAACCAGGGTCATTTCCACCGCAAGTGCCAGCCAACCGCCCACGGCGAGTGACTGCCCACTCCCCCTGGATACCCCCCATCCTCCAAATGATCAGCGCATTCATCTCCCATCTTCGTGAGTAGCCATGGATACATTAACATAATCTCTTGGAATATTTTTGGCCTCAAGCGGAACATTCCTCTCCTAAACATGCTCTGCAAAAATTTCAACGGCATCATTGCATTGCAAGAAACGCTCCTCTGGCCTCATGACCTTGCCATCTGCGATTCAATTCATGAAGACTTCAGAACCTTCTCGACTTCATCGATGCAAGTTACAGATCAAATCATAGCCGGTCGTCCGAAAGGGGGACTTTCTTTCCTGTGGCACAAATCGTTAGACAATATGATAAAGGTGATGACTTACAGGAGTGACAGATTGCTTGGGCTTCAAGTCGGACAGTAGGAAACTCTAAAATCCTAATAATTAATGTTTATATGCCATGGGAAAATAACAATAATTTTGAACATTACTGCATGATCCTAGGGGAGTTACACAGTATTATTCAAGATTCTCCTGCTGATCATATTTGTATAATAGTGGACCTAATTCTCACCCCACAAAATAATTTTATAATGACTTACTCGCTTCTGTCAAAATCATGCTCTCCAAATTAGCGATGTAATGCTCCTCCCTCCCTCCTCCTACTCATATGTACATAATAGAGCGACGCAATTACAACCTCCTGGCTGGACCACTGCATCATATCTCCACAACTTCATGATTCTATTATGACCTGCAGTATTCGCTACGATCTTGCAACGGGCTACGATCACATCCCATTACAGGTGTCATTCAGTACCCCATCCCTCCCTACCATGAACCCACTAACTGACCGCCCACTAGCGGTTAACTGGGAGTTTAAAAACCCAACAGAAAACCAGATACTTTAGGGCGACCACGGAAACCAGGTTGCGGTCAATAATTCAACCGGCTGACGCCTTACTGTGTACCAACTCAAAATGTAGAAATGACCACCACAAGAGGGATCTGAATGAATTCTATTCTAACATAATCTCCGCTATGCTTGCTTCGGGCAGGACTGCCTTTAGATTTCGTCAAGGTAATTCTCGTAATATACCTGGTTGGAATGACTTGGTTAAGGATCTGTATACATACTCACGAGAAAATGTTTTTACTGTGGAGGCAAATGGCAGCCCGAGGGAAGGACACACTGCATTACTAATGAGGCAGGCGGAGAGCGCAATTCAAAATTGCTCTTAAGCACTGCAGGTTAAATGAAAAACAACTAAGAGCCGATGCAATGTCTAGAACGTAGAGCGAATCTGATTACCCTCGTCTTTGGAAAGATATCCAGTCCTTAAATCCCAAAACTAAAAAGTTATCACAGAGAGTAGGGGAAGCGTCGGAGACGAGGCTATTGCAAGGATGTGGGGCGATCACTTCAACATATCCTGTATTGCATAAATGATCAGGATTCCCGAAGCGAGGTAGATAACCTCCTTAATGACAACATTCAATTTCATTTTGCAGACCGTATTACGCCAGGTAACATCAGCGATGCCATAAACAGCATACCTAATAATAAATCGCCCGGCTGTGATGGTCTTCCCGCAGAGGCTTTCAAATTCTGCCATCCGATTATGCGTGCATAATTCACCAGTTTCTTCCAGACTCCCTACTCTTAGTTCACTTGATACCATTAATCAAAAACAAGCTAAAGGATGCAGCTGACCCTGGCAACCACCGGCCAATTGCAATCACAACGATCGCATCGAAGATACTTGAGTCGGTTCATTCTTGTGAGACTTCTCCCCTTTCTACACACCACTGACAACAAGTTCGGCTTTAAAGCAAACCACTCAACCGACACCTGCATCTACATACTGAAAGAATTGCTGAACTACTACCTATCATCAGCATCTCTGGTTTTCCTGTGTTTCGTAGATGTGAGAAAAGCATTTGACAGAGTAAACTACCTGAAGCTATTCCCTGAAGCTGCATAAAAGGGGCACACTACTATCATAATTGGCATTTTACATTGCTGGTTCTCCACACAGCAATTCTGTGTCAAATGGGGCAACGTATTATCGTACACCTTCGGCTCCCTAAACGGGCTTCGGCAAGGGGCATTCTCTCTCCATACCTGTTTTAATACGTACATAGATGCCTTGAATGCAAACTGAACTCACTCCCAATCGGATGCACTGTCAATGAAACAACTATA
Organism: Macrobrachium nipponense; assembly: GCF_015104395.2. Classification (NCBI taxonomy): domain Eukaryota; kingdom Metazoa; phylum Arthropoda; class Malacostraca; order Decapoda; family Palaemonidae; genus Macrobrachium; species Macrobrachium nipponense. Next base: position 46,546,669 of record NC_087207.1, read on the forward strand.
AACAACCTCTGTTACGCCGACGATATGGTTCTGATTTCCCCATCAGTGCATGGCCTCCAACGACTCATCGACACTTGCCGCCAATATGCAGAGGAATTTGATATAATCTACAACGCCAAACCAAGATCCAGTGCATGTCGCTGCTCCCGAGATCGCTTAAGCATATTGCAGTACCACAAAATTTTCCTCGGAAACCATCGGCTGGAATTTGTGCGTGAACTTGCCGTATTTGGGGATTTGGGTCACATTATTACCGAACGACCTAAAAGAATACGGCCTGACATTGAACAGAGGTAGTCGTAAACTATGCGCAACTGGCAACATGATTGCAAGGAGGTTTGCCTTCTGTCACCGAGACGTGAAACTGCTGCTCTTCCGCTCGTACTGCTACAGTATCTACGGGTGTTCCCTCTGACGAACTATACCCGACAGACCATGAGACGTATCACTGTTGTGCACAATGACATTCTGAGACGCCTCACAAACACTCCACGCTACCACTCCGCCACACAGATGTTATTAGAAAACCACCTGACAATTTAAAATCATTGTAAGGCGAACAATGTCCAGCCTGGTAACCCGAGTGAGAAACAGCGGCAACGCTCATACAAAGCATCCTAAGGCGTGAAGCAAGAAGAAGATCTAAATTATGGGAAAGATGGAAAATGAGCCTTTGTCCCCTAAGGACTTAATCTCTGTATTAGCAAGATGTCATCTGCAGATTTTGTCATTATTATATTTATTGCTGATATTTTATTTTTTCATTATTTCTGTGATTACTATCAAGTTAAAGTTTTTTTTTTTTTTTTTTTTATACATTCAATTTATGTATTTAGCCCTCTGGACCAGACTACTGTAACCACCTAAGGTCTCTAGTGAAATTTAAGCTATATAATTTGTGCACTAACTGTTTTTTTTTCTCACCAATATTATTACTATTACCAGTATTATGATTACTATCTTTTATGCTACCTTCAGCTATTTTTGTGGATAAGTGCCGATTACTAATTTTTTCCTATCATGTTGACTCATATATCTAGATTGTGTATGTTACTGGTGTATTTTGTATGTTCATATTGTATATGGCCCATGAACCAGTCATAAATAGTTTAACACTGATTATAATCAGTGATAAAGCCCAAATCAGCTAATTATCGGATTTGGGGTTTCATTCATCATTTACATGAAACTATGGTATTAGATAACGAAAATTAGAATCCTACCCTACTTCTAATAATGTGAAGATTATAAGATAAACCTTCCCTTGGGGGTCCATGAGGCCAGTGAGACACTAGGGCAACAGCATATCTATTCTGCCACAGGGAAATGAAAGAAGATGAACCAGACAAGTGAGTAAATAAATCTGATTATCTTCCCAAGTGCCTGAGATGTCGTGGGCTGATCTGCTGACCAGCGAGATATAAGATCACTATTGGCAAATAAGATACAAGGCCAGTGCTGACCAGTAAGATATAAGGTCTGTGCTGACTAGTGAGTATAAGGCCAAATGCTGACCAGTGATATTATAAGGCCTGTGATGACTAGTGAGGTGATAAGGCCAATGCTGACTAGTAAGAAAATATGACCAGTGGTGGGAGAGTAAGATACCAGACTAAGGTTATATCTCAGCCACATACAGCATATAAGAGAAAAATCACTTCTGTCACTGCATGTTCTTTTAAACATAATGGGCCCGTCATACACACATGTGTCCCGTAAGCATCAAGTAGCATCAGGTTTGACACTGCGTACACATAATGAGCAGACAATCATATCTAGGAAACCGATGATAAAAAAAAAAAAAAAAAAAAAAAAACCCCCCCCCCAAAAAAAAAAAAAACTCTTCCTTGAGATTGAACTGCTAACCTGAGAGACTTCAGGCCAAAACCACAGCCACTCATTCACAGAATGCAAAAGGAAGAGGAAACAGATATGCTGCTCCTTATAATTGTATTACCATTAGTTCAGTTCCGTGTGGAGGAAATTTGGCTTACGAAATTTTCAAGGCAAAATAATGTGTACATTATGTCATGCATGTTGGGGGTGAATGACTGAATGTCTCCTCACATATGGTGAGCGAGTGTGTGGTGGAAAGGCCGTAGGCATGGGTAGTACAGGGAACTCTCTGTGATTCCAAGTACATGTCAAACGCCTTAATCTGATTCACATCCTCCACACCCCCCCCCTTTCCCCCCTTTCGGTGCATCTTTATTGCATCTATATTGTTGGTCAATCATCTCACAAGTCAGTGGTTCAGATATCCAGGGAGGAGGCTTGCCATTAATTTCCTTGCGCTATTGCCGTTATGAAAATAAATTAACTTTGCAAATTCTGATCGTATATAATGACTTTATTTTGGACTCACGCTCCTTGACAGTGATCATGTCTTCAGGAAAAGAAACAGTGTCATCTATTTAGTGAGCTTTGCCAAAAAATTTGAATACAATCCATTCAGTGGGTTTTGTTAGACTATTAAGTGTCCAGCAGAATAAAAAAATCATGAACAACAGTTATTTAAAATTTATACAAAGTAACGTGGTATGAATAATTCAGGGGTAAAAGCAGAAGCTGTGTTTCTTGACTGAATATTGCATTACTTGAAAAGGAGGAAATGACCAATAATTTGAGTATAGTTGTTTATCTGTTAAGAAAATTGATTTTGTTGTTAAGCAAGATGTGTGATGATGATTTCTTAAAAAGCCATCACGGAGGGGTTAAACAGAGATTTATTGAAGTGAAAAGCAGAGTCACCGGTTTTTGTTTTTTTCGGAGCTTTCTTTACAATACGATAATAGCGTGCGAACACTTACAAAACTCTCGCTTCAATACCTAGAGCGGTGGACAACACCTCGCTCGTTCTGGCGTGTTAACAAACACACGCAGTCACAACATTTAACACATGAAAATGATTCAAAACTTATAATGGAAAAATAGTAATAGATTACATTGTTAAAAATAATCAGGAGTCATCTGACTCATAATAAGAGTAATTGTTGACTCGGTAGTTTGAAAATATTCAGCAATAATAATTGATAAACTGTTAACGGAACATCATGCGACCTCGTTTGTCTACTTGTTATGGCTGATGCTTTGCTGAGATGACTGCATCAGCGTATGACACGAAAAGAGTGCATAAAACTACTCCTCTCTCTCTCTCTCTACTACGATTCCCATCTTCAAACTATCATAGAAATATTATAATGGATATTTATTTATTACATATTTGCTCTGCCGTGCCCTCGAATGCTCTGGTATGCAGCTGTTAACAGTCAAAATGGCGGACATGCAATTTCAGAGAAACTCATAAATAATATTATAAAGAAGATTTTTAAAATGAGGCCATATGAAAATACAATGACAATACAAAGAAATGATATGATATAAACATTCTCAAAAACAATGGTATTTTCATAATAACGCTAAAAATATGAATTCACCAATTCATTCATTCATTTATGTATCTTTAACAATTGGTGTTAATATACCACACTAAGATCAAAAGCAATGGTATAAATGATAAATAGTCTGTGCACAAGGTACTAACACATTAAATGGGCATACATAAGTAAAAGTAAATGATACGTATATATATATATATATATATATATATATAATAATATATATATATATATATATATATACCATATATATATACACATATATAAATATATATATATCTATATATATATATATATATATATATATATATATATATATATATATATATATATATATATATACATATATATATCTACATATATATATATATATATATATATATATATATATATATATATATATATATATATATATATATATATATATATATATATATATATATATATATATATAGGATATACCCTGCCCATGATACATATAGCAATATGTGTGCAGTACACTGCTCCTAATTAAAAACTGAGTTTAAGAAGGTTTCTCTAGCGTGTATTCACCCTGAGTCGTTTTTCAGTAAAATAGAATGACGCGGGAATAAAGCGAAGTCACTGCCACAGTTATATGGTAATTGTTAAATCAGTGATGTCCATGTGTGCAGCAGACTTCCAGAGCATATAAACACGCCGGAAGCGGTTCAGCGTTGCTTACACCACCCATATAGAAACAGTGACACTTTACCACCATCCTGGAGGCTGTCTCGCACATCGAGGATTCATCAGAGCTGTTCTTTCACCCACAATCCTTCATCCTCCAGTCAGCCTTGTCATCCCCCATTCCTCTCTTTGAGACCAAAGCCTACTAGTAGCCAACAAGACGTGATCTTTCTTTTTACCTGCACTTTACGTATCTACTATCCACCTTTTCATCCCTCCATATTGCATGTCTACCATGCAGGCATTTATCTTATCAAATGCAAGATTTTTATTTTATTTACACTGAACTTCCAAACTTCACTTCCGTATAGGGGATCTCTTCAAGAAGTACTGCGAAGCTACAACTTTTGCTTCACCAGATACTCCCCTCCTCACTCCAAATGTTTTTGATACCCGCTTTGCTTCATCTGTTATGTGGTCACCTCTCCCGTAATCTTTCAATCCTTTTCTAGTTTTTTCCTTAATTCCTTGACGAGAGATCCACACTTATTTCTGCATTTGTTTAAACTTTCGGTCCTTTATTCTGATTTATCTTTTTACAAGCCTTTCGAATTCCTTCTCAGAACCTGTAAACTTTTATGTATGTAATGAAGCCAATAATTTCAGCACTGTATATATCGTTCCAAATCTCATCTTTTTTATTCCACTAACTTTAACGCTTTTTTCCTGCCCATGATTTCTTTGATGACCACGTCCGCAAAAATTACAAAAATCATGGAGATGTGGCACACCCTGTTCGAATTGCGTTGCTGTTTTTAAAATAGAGCAAATTTAATTAGCGTGAGTTTTCTTTATTTTTAAATAATTCAATATATGAGTTTGTTTGTGTGTTCACTTAATAATCTCGTCCTTGGAAATGTAACTGAATGTTATGTTAACAAATGTCTTAGCATCTCATATCAAAAACACAAATACAGTTGTCTCCATATGTATAAATTTGTGCATAAGATGAATGAAATGAAACAATCAAAATTGGGTGTTTGAAATGATACAGAGGCACAGACCCAAGCTCTTGAGATATGGAGATAGATATGAAGATGACAATGGTGAGAGAGAGAGAGAGAGAGAGAGAGAGAGAGAGAGAGAGAGAGAGAACGTGTGTGTGTGTGTGTGTGTGTGTGTGTGTGAGGCAGGCAGACAGACAGAGGACGGAGGCAGAGACAGAGTGTGAATGTGTATGTGTTTTTGAGAGAGAGAGAGAGAGAGAGAGAGAGAGAGAGAAAATAGTTCAGCTACCATAATTTTTGTTGTGTGCAGTTTGCCTTTCTTCTACGGCTGTGGGAAGAAACGTTGCAAGTTCTATGCAATGTATAGCGCCAGGGGAAAAAGGACAATGATTGGCCAACACAATTTTTTAGGACAACTAAATTTCATAGGGAATTAGATTATCTTGCTGCATTTTCTCGAACTGAGAAGTTTTCCTTGGTTTTACTTAAGTAACATCTTATGTAAACGGCCTTTTCCTTGATTTCATTGTGTTTTGGGTCTAATTATTGTGTAAAATTACATTTTCCCAGTTCATTATTTTGTAGATTCTTCTACTTTGGCTGGCGGGGTTTTGATATTACTTATAAAGGTTCACTTTTAGTAATTAATTTTTAATTGATTTGCTAATTTTTTATAACATTCATATTTTCCATAAATAATTCACTCAATTATTGTCCCTTATTTTCTGGCAATTATATGTAAACTAGAATTTCTATATTGATTTGCTGTTTGTCATTTTACTATTAAATCATTTTGCGTTTTACATCATAAAATTTTTGTGCATGCACAATTCTTTCTTTTTTGGCTGGCAGGTAATACTATTCCAAAACAACTTTTTTTTTTTTTTCACGATGGCAGTTCAGTTTTGAACAAGAGGAGAAAAAAAAATCCGTTGAAATCCTAATGGGATTACGAGCACGGGAGAGGCGATTTATTCCTGTGCCCATCTTTCCTTCATAAACGCCTCCTTCGTAAGTAAGGTGAATCTCCCCTAACCCCCTGAATTAATTGGATCTCATCAAGAGCTTTGGGATAATCCCTCACATCCTCATTTCCTCGTCTTTGGGGAGGGATTCGGACACCTGGCATTTCTGGGATCTTTGTTGGTGATGAATTACACAGAAGAGAGACAAAAATAGTGAATGTTTAATGTTGCTTATCATCATCATTACATAAGTAATGCTAAGAATAATTATTTATTGCAAATAACCAGAACATTCATAGAAGATAATCTTAAAAGTTCATGAAGTTGCAGAGCAATCTTACAGTTGAGGACAAAGACATAAAAAAGAAATTAAAGATTAATGAACACAAACATAAGTGCTTTTTTGCTTCCATTATTAGTCTAATGTAGAACCCAATGACGCATGAAATTTAAATCACGTTTCAAACTCTTCCCTCACTTATGAAAAACAATTAACACGAAGTATGATATAAGAAAGGACCCGTTCCAAGATGTAAGATGAGTCTACTTTTGAAAATATAGATTATGGAAAATTTTCAAGTTGATAGCAGATGGAATGGGCCATGTACCGAATATGTTTTGCATAATACCACAAGGTATACTGAGACCATTGTAGGGGGTTGAGATCACTTGCTAGACTTCATTAAGTTGCTGTAGTACCAAATTATGTTATGTTGATTTGAAACTAAGTTCAAAACAACCACCATAGTTTCACAGCACTATATCACCCTCCAGTTATCTAGACTTAGGTTCAATTTATTTTTTACCCTTTCATATAATAATATTTATGAAGAGGCATTCTTTCTTTATGATTAATAAAACAACGGACAGAAAAATAAATCTCATAGAAAATAGGCAGTGAAGGTATCTTGAACGGAGTGCCTTCAATGCCAATCATGGGAGACAGGCATGATGTTGATATTCAGATTAAGTATGCAAAAATCCAATATAAAGATTTTAGCAGTTAGAAAAAAGAAATTATTTTATCCTCTCGGAAGAGGAGGCCTACAAAGGGTTGAGGAAACCGTTTGTGAGGACTTCTTTTTGCATTTAGCACTTAAATATTACGTCCAAAACACTGGGAAGATATCTGTGTATCAAATCTAAACCTTGACTTATATCAAACAAGAAAACTGTTCGTGCCTTGTTGCATCTTCTTCTCTTAAGTATATTTACCAGCTAGGTTGTAGATGGTACGCCAAAATTCGGTCCCAAAATAATCTCTAGTTTAACGGAATGTATGCCTGCATATTTGTGAAACCATCTGGAATTACGCAAATGTAAAACTAAACGTGGTGCTTTTCATTAGGTACTGTTTTTTGGTAGATGAGAGTTCTTCGAGGGTTGTTGGTTGTGCAATTAGAATTGGAGAACATAGGTTGGAGAAGGGTACTTAATTTACTAGTCCAAGTTGGAGAAAAGAGCGCATAAAAAAACCAGCTTTGGTTCCTGTGAAAGTTTATAACGCTATGACATTTGTAAAGTGCTTACATTGGTCCGACAGTTCAAAGATGGGTGAGACAACAAAACAAAATTTAACATAATTTTACGTCTAAAGCGATCATATCTATAAATAATTTACTGAAATCAAATTACAGTCTAACACTTATATATGAAGTCTGTTTTAATTCTTACAGAAGTTAGGTCAATAAGACTCGTACAAAGAAAGCTGCCGATCAAAATTTTCAAAGACGCTTCAAACCTACGTTAACCTTTATAGGAACTTGTAGATCTATAAAGAATTACCTAATTAAGTTAAAGCTTCGAGAGAGCAAGGCCTTTGGAGGCTAATTCATTCTCAATGAACAAGGAAGTATGATTGTATATATATGTGTGTGCGTGAGCGAGCGTGTGTGCTTATGTTTCCATCCGCGATCCTCTACTTCCCTGAAAGAAACTGCACGTGTGAATATGAAAAATCTTCGGAGCCAATCTTCTTAGGAAGAAAAAAGGCCTAATGAGGTTCGCACGCGGTACAAAAAAAAGTACCCCGCGAAAGAAGAGACTCCTATTTAGATAATAAAAGAGATGTGACTGAAAGGAACGTCATATAAAGGTTAATGGAGACGAATCATTCTGGAAGAAAATATATAAATGGAAAAGTAGAAAAGTCTGGTGGCAGAACAATATGAAGAAACTTTTTGAGAAGGTGAACGTTTTACGCATCATTTGAACACGAGCTCAGTACTTATTCATGTCATTTTAGTTTAGAAATTCAGTACAGTAAACGAGTGATAGGAAGCAGAACGATTACGATTAAGCTACTTATTTTGATTCCAACATTATGGTGTCGTTCGGAGACAGGTGTGAGAAAGTTTGAGTTGTTTTTAAAGTTCTGCAAAAATGATATTTTGAGCTGTATTTCTTGAAGGAAGTTTTGAAGGACGTAATGATAACATTACTGATTTTGCATTACGAAGGGCCTAGTACTGATATTATGGAAATTTCTGGGATTCTCTTTCGATACGAGTTCTTCTTTATACTTTTTGTGACAAAATGAACATTGTTATGATCCTGGAATTTGGACGGTGGAAAGGCTGCTTCTTACTTAAAATCTGAGTGGATGTTCAGAGAAAATGTCTTTTAGATTACGAACCAAGTTCAGCGTAAAATTTTTATGCAATTATACACTTTTGCCAAGAATTATATATGTTTCCATTCTCCCTGATAGGAACCATAGACTCTCCATATAGCAACCTTTTCCAACAAAAATAAGTAAATTTAAAGGTAAAATAAACACACACACTACGAACGGGTTATCAAGACAAAATGATTGAGAAAATATTTCCTTGTATTTGCCATGTGATGGAAGGTAATCCTCACTAATTTGATGAAGTATCAACTATTAGTATGGAGTGGCACTGACATCATTGCATTTTGACAGTGATTTCATCCTCAGGCTCATAAACTAGTGAAGGACCTTAGGGGGAACATGCAGAGATGAAAATGATAAGGCCAAGGCACCGAACGTTCATATTTTGACTGTTGAAGTGGCGATGATGAGAACCCTGCAGAGAAGTGTCTAATCAGTAGATCGTCGAACCTCCTAACACCCTCTTCACCATTCACCTGACTTCTCTTGTTTCAAGGCTATAAATGCCTCCCCTCTCGAGGAGCACTTCCACTCTATCTATCCAGCATTTTCTCTGCCTTTATCTCCTCCTACTGAACACATGAGAATGACATATTTTTCACCAACCTTTTATCCCCAGTTCACCCTACAAAACTACCTCATCTCAAAATTCTTTTATCCGTCTTCTCACTTGTGTATCTATTTTTACCACTCAAGGGTATGTCCCATTTCTTCCCTTGCAATTCTTTCTTGCTCCGTATAATTCAAACAAACTCATGGATGATTGAGAACAGTGTGCCCAGTGGCAGATCTAAAAATCTTTCATAGAAGGGCCACTTAGGATTTTAATATATATATATATATATATCTATATATATATATATATATATATATATATATATACATATATATATATATAATATATATATATATATATATCTATATATATATATATATATATATCTATATCTATATCTATATATATATATATATATATATATATATATATATATATATATATATATATATATCTATATCTATATTATATATATATATACTATATATATATATATATATATTATATAGAGATATATATATATATATTATATATATATATATATATAATATATATATATATATATATATATATGTATATGTATATATATATATATATATATATATATATATATATATATATATATATATATATATGTGTATATATATAGATATCTATATATATATTATATATATATATATATATATATATATATCTATATACATATAAATATATATATATATATATATATATATATATATATATATATATATATATATATATTATATATATATATCTATATATATATATATATATATATATATATATATATATATATATATATATACATATATATATATATATATATATATATATATATATATATATATAGATATATATATATATATATATATATATATCTACATATATATATATATATATATATATATATATATATATATATATATATATATATATATTCGCTTATTTAATGAAGTCACGAGCATCTACTGTGATTTTTAAGCATATATGATATATATATATTATATATATATATATATATATATATATATATATATATATATGTTTTGTTTTTTTTAAAAATCTCAGTAGATGCAAGTGACTTCATTGAATAAGCGAATATCACAGAAATGATACACATAAATCCACGCGCTTTTTCATCTTACTCAGGCATTGTCAAGGAACGAATGAAATACAGTTGGAAAAAAAGTTTATCAGTAAACAAAAACGACCAAGAATACCAGATGATTAATTATCAAAGGGGTAAAGGTCAAAGAGATAATCCAGGATTATCGGATATCACACAGTCGAAACTTAAACATAGATTTACCCTTAACAGAAACTACAACGTATCTAATTAAAGTCCAAAATATGTAAATCTAAATATTAATTTTGTTGCTTACATTTATGTACAACTTTTTCATTATGAAGGCATCGAGTTTAAATAAACCAAGACTAAAATTTAGAACATTTCCATTATTTGACATGATGAAACAATATTCAATGATATTTTCCTTTTAACTATATTATAACATGGGATTAATGCATCGATATTTTCCAGTTCTCACAGAATATTGGTGCTTTTTGAGTGGTGTGAAAGAGATCTACTGGTTTGTCCGTAATAAGACTTTATCACACTTTTTGCAAGGAATTTTACGTATGCAGCCGGGATGATCTTTAGAAGAATTTTTTGATTACTAAACAAAAAACTCTTGACGTTAATGTTATTGAAAACATTTATAGTTAAAAAGCTTTAAAATTCAAGGAATTTCTAAATACCTTTCATCATAAGGTAATTTAGAATGTTATGCTTACTAAATTCAAGTTAGTCATTAGTTAAATAAAATGTTTTGTAGTCTTTTCCATTCCACATCTACAAAAAGCCCTTGGGTATTTAAGTTGCAAGGCAATATCATAAATAATTTTAATCTCAGCGTCAATAAACTGCGGGCTACAGACACGTGAAGCCCTTAGGAACATCCCAGAAAAACAGCGAAATTAACATTTTGACGGCGATTGGGTATAATGAACAAAAGATGCAATGTTAGTGATTTTCGAAAAACAAACTAAAAAGGTGAAATTTCTATACTTTTCTATAGACAGTTACATAAAGAAATTCAAATTACAATTTCTTTCTTCCTCTACAGTAAATTTTATAGAAGGGACTAGATTATTGAGATTGATAAAGAATTCCTGGAGATTTTCGTGAACTGGCCAAATACAGAAAATATCATCCACATACCTAAACCATATACATTTTGGGGGCAAAATTCTTGGTAAGAGTTTTGTCTAAAAAAAACATTATGTAAATATTGCTAAGGACAGGAGATGCATAACCTAATGAGACTAATGAGGTTTGCTACAGTTAACGGAATATCGTGATGTTCTAATTCATCCTCCAAAATTCAAATAAATCATCTACAGGCACTTTGCAAATAAGGAGACAATGTCAAAACTAACCACATTAAAATGAAAATTGAAATTTAATCTATTCAATTTGTTATAAAATCAAACATTGTTTTTTACATTCGTGTTAGAAATGTTTCCTACCAAAGGTGTAAGAATTTTTACAAGCCATTTTGATAAATTATATGTAACTGACCCCACTGAAATTGTAAGTTGCAACACTTTTGCAAGATAAGGTTTATCAAATAAATCCGTGAAGGAAAGATAAAGCGTCTTTTCAAGTGTTGCCAGTTATCGCAGTACCTAAATCTACGCAGGACAGGAAATAAAACATGACAAAATAATCATGTGCAAGTGGCTGATTTTTCAGGAGGAACATATTCCTTTTTTATCATGTAGAAAAGTAGTACCACTGTGGTACCCAATTCTTTTATTTGTATATTGGGACGGTAAATTACGCAAAGCAGTCTATATATATATATATATATATATATATATATATATATATATATATATATATATATATATATATATATACATATATATATATATATATATATATATATATATATATATATATATATATATATATATACATATATATATATATATATATATATATAATATATATATATATATATATTCTATATATATATATATATATATATATAATATATGCAATTGTAATAGCCACGTGACCTCTTTGTGATTATTGGGCCTGGGTTCGTTTCACAGGACAGAACATCACAATTTCTTTTTCAAATTCCTTTGAACTTGGATATTCAGGCTTTGTAGTGACAAGCGTATCCAAAGCAAAGAATTCAAGAAGTTAAGAGGTCACTGTGGCTATTAAAATTGCATATGGCATCTGGTAAAAAAGTGACAGTAGTTTCTACAAATACGCACCACACAGGTATATATATATATAATATATACTATATATATATATATATATATATATATATATATATATATATATATATATAAAATGTGTGTGAGTGTGTGTATGTATGTATGTATTTATACATATATTATAATGATTATAATAATAATAAACAGGACAGCGAGAAGACTGGAGATCATTACTTCTTTCTATTTTCACCTACGTTTCCGGAATCCTTTCCCATCGTCAGGTCTATAAATAGAATGAATTTTTACAATATTAAAAAGTATGCTAAAATAAGCTAATAATTATAAGAAGAGGAAGACATGTGGGCGGGTTGTTAAAAAGGATGTATACGACCTCATTTAATTCATTCGTATAACAGTAACAACCCTTTATGTGCATCTGTCTGTAACCTCCCACACCCGGTATTATATGCAGTGGAAAATGACAGGTATCATCATGAATGTGCCGGGAAAAAGGAGTGAGGGAAAGAAATGTGTACTGGTGCTGGGTAGTATCCACTCGAAACGAAAAATAAATATTATCAAAGTCAGGGACGACGTACGGACTGCGAGCCGAGGAAACAGAGCAAAAGAAGGAAATTTGAGATGCTGAATGTCACGAGACATAGAAGGAGAGACACCAGTATGTACCGGTGTCGAATGGATACTTACGTATGGGAACAGTGAAAAAGGTGATGTGCCAGATACCTCCTGAAGCAGGGTAACGTTGCACTCACCGGAGGAGAGAGAGAAACAAAGGGAGAAGCGGAGTATATATACCGGTGCCAAGTGGCACGATAATTATACCTTATGTACATACATGAGCTATGTTACAGTGTTAAGGGTAAGTGAAAACATTTCATTAGATAATATGGTGACGTCATGGTCGGACTCTAAAAAAACACCTCATGTAAGTAGATAATATTAATTAAAAGATACCTCATGTAAGAAGATAAACTCTGATCACCTGATCATTGTCCCCATACTTAAATATACTTCGTGTAAGAAGATACTTGATTATTTCCTGAAGACATACTCGTAGTCGGGAAGCATGTGTCCAAAATAATAACACTTATATAGTGTCAGATTTTACGAACTTTACTATTATTATCATTACATGATTATGATGAGGATGAATAAGATGACGATGATGATGATTAAAATATTACTATTATTACAAGTCAATCTTGCATATAAATTAATGACAAACCCCTTCCCCGGATATTTGAACCAGTGGGATAAATGACCAACGCTATACCCATTCATGTACAGATGCATGAAATAAGAAAAGCAGTTAACGCTTTTACATGCAATTGGAATCAGTTATTTCATTGTACAGATGACTATGGTTTTCACCACCCTTCCAGGCAAAAGATAATATACATGTTATGAGCAACAATCCTGCCTTTAAAACTTCGTAAGCCCAACCTCCTCCTCCTCCTCAGGGTACTGAAGTGATGTTATTCTACTTATTACAAATAGTGGCATATCTGGTTCCTCTTCCTTTTGCATCCTGGGAATGAGTGGCTATAGCGTCGGCGTAATGTAAAACGGTTCAGCTGTTCAGATTCCGAAAGAGGATGCTTGTCTTATTATCCCTTTCCACATGCGTTTGCCTGTTCATTATGTGTACATAATTTCTGACCTGTTGAGGAGGTGAATTAAGTATACTCAATGATTGAGGGGCACATATGTGTACGAAGCCCCATGTTTCAAAGAATAGGGAATGGCAAATGTGATTATTCTTTTATCATGCTTTATGAGGATGAGAGATTAACTTATTAGTCTGGTATCTCACTGATTAACAGTTTCGCCTGCTAATGATGTGTAACCTACGTCACCTCAGGCATCTTGGGAGGATTATCAGATTTGTTTCACTACTTCTGTGGGGACATAGGAACCACAACTATGGTAAAGTAGGCGTATGACGATTCTATGCATGAATATAATGTTTACCTACTGTGTCATGGACGTTTTTTTTTTTTTTTATCGTAAATTATGTGCGCAGATTTTTCGACTAAAAAAGGAATTCAACCTCTTAATCATAGATACAAAGTTTCCATCTTGGTATAAAACTGAAAAAAAAATGACCTAACAGAACAATTTCATCCTGTAATTTGAACAATAAACCTGACCTTTATTGCTTTATAAAAAAAATAGAGAATTTGATGAAAGTTAAAAGTGAAAATATTTGTTTTGTAAAACTGACATTTTACAAACTTGCAAAGCTGACCTTTTTAATTTAGCTTTCTCCTTCGCTTTCTCGGATGGAATTTATGTTCCTGCTTCGTCTGATTCGCTTCTTTCGCATTTTTTTTTTTTTTTTTTTTTACGAAAACAGGTTCTTGACATTTTTCGCTTTTGCCTGCCATTTCACAATGCTTCTCGTGAATTTTGTGATCCATTACTGATAAAACCAATTATCCTAAAATAGTGTAAACGCACGAAACATTTTTGGGAAATTTTATCAATTTTAAAATATCGAATCACAATTTACATTACTCTTCCATCATAAAGGTCACTAAATAGTGTCGAAATTTATTTCCTGAACAGTTTGTCAGCATGATACGTCATATCTTGATGGATGGGTGCTTTCCTTCTTGTTTATCTATGAATTAAGTAAATGGGTTAATGAAAAACAACCACAAGATTTCGAAGAATTTAGTTAGCGTCTATTCATCGTCTTGCACCGGCACATCCATACATACTTTTCAATGCCTCCCTTACATGATGCACCGCGACCGAAGTATCTAGCAACAATGCCACATTTATTCGCTTTATGGTGTGTATTTAATGCCGAGTACATAACTTCACAATGTTACTCGGTGACCTTCAGAAAGAAATATAGAGCCAGAATCTCAGCATTCTGCTTCCTTACCAGAGATATCACCTGATTAATTTTTGTCATTTGCTCTTTTATAAATTTGTTTCAGCCAGACCTTTTGGTCCTTCTCTTCTACACTGCCTTGTCAAAATTTGAAAAGATGCTGATTATTGACTTTCGGCCTCGAAGTCCATACTTTGCCACAAAACTCGGTAAGGTACTTTTCTCTCAGACTGAAGAAATACCAAATTTAGCTTAAGAGGCACTCCATAACATGGTCATTAACTCTGGTGTCAGTACTTTCACTGTTGCTTGTCCTCCTCGGCTATAACCTTACTAAAACAAAATATCATTGTCATCTTTCACATGAATTCAAGAAAGAGAGAAGGATGCATACTAAATCATAGGTCAATTATTGCCACAGAAATCTCAAATCAAAATAAAAAAGGAGCCAACTCTACGAAAGTACAATAACACTTTAGATGGGGATTGGGGCATTCACTGCCTGGCTGTTAAACTTTAATTTTCTTATTAAGTTGCATATTAAGTTTTAACAAGGCGTCGTATTTATATATCATAAGAACAAGTAAAAATGAAAGAGATAATGATAATTCATAATTCAAAAAAATTCTAATTTATTTGCACCAGAAGCATATGTAATCAAGCATGAAAAATGGAGAACGGTTGTCTTTTATTAAAAGCAACAAAAAAACCATTTGTTAGGAGTAATAACATGCAAACACACACGCACATTTCTATATATATATATATATATATATATATATATATATATATATATATGTAGTATGTATGTATGTATGTATGTATGTATGTATGTATACCATATATCATGTAATTAATTATAAAGTAGATATATACAAGGGGAAAGAGCAATAAACAGACGTTTCTTTAATTAATAGACAGAGGAAATAAGCTCCAACATAGAGTAGATCATATACAAAGTCATGTTGTGGTAGCGCTCAATTTATATGGCTGAATCCGCTATCAATGTTTAATTGATATGATGACCGACATGCAACTCGATACTACTGAGCCTCCAGCAGCAATTAAAAATTAATACCTGGTTCTCCCAAGCCACTCTCTCTCTCTCTCTTTCTTAAAACTAAATATGAACTGATGTCTGGGTTGAATTTTCATTTTCATCGTTACTGACCCCATAACCTTCAACAATAATGCCTCCCACAATAAACATACGCTTTTGAAGTCCCTCTTATATGGGCGAATAAATTATTGTTTTATTTCTATCAATTTATAATTCTAAAGTGTGTGGGTTCCTTTAAAGTTTCGTGTGTATCTGAAAAGCTAAAGTGAAATAGCGCTGAATCGAAGCCTTCTAATTTTCTCCAGAAGTAAAGCGTACACCGCAATTTGTAACTATCAAGAGAGCTCAGAACTAATGTACCTGATCGAAGACCTCTCAAGAGCCAGCTTTACTTTAAGGAAGAGATGGGTAACCTGTTGCTCGCGTTCACCTTCCTGGTCTCTGATAGTCTGACCGGAAACGTTAGAGTTCAAACGGCGTGTTCCTTCTTTGAACTCTAACGTTTCCACTTCTCCTCTTTATCTACCCTAACTGAAGTCGTGGGTTGGTGGGAAGTCTTGGTCATTCGTTCTTCTTCTCGTTTGAGTGGTTTGGTGAGCACTGGGTCTTTTATACTGTAACCTTTTTAAGTTATATGAATTTTTTAAAATAATATTTCTTTTTCTCTTAACTTTATTTTCAATATAGTTTTTGCAAATTTTAACGATTTTCATGTTATATTTGCAGATTGAAGATGAACATAGAACATGTGCGAAACGTTTCGTCTTAACAAACTATGGCCTTGTTGATATGTTTTATGGACCTTTCTGTACACCTTTATTTTATATATATATATATATATATATATACACACACACACACACACACACACACACACATATATATATATATATATATATATATATATATATATATATATATATATATATATATATATATATACACATTATACAGGATATAACACGAGTTTTATGCAAATGTTTCGAGAAATGAAAGAAAAGGTCATTCTGAACAGAAAATGTTCTATAGACATACATATTTTAAGGCTTCGTTAGTCGGTGAGGTGAATTTTTAAAAATAACTGGTTCCCTAAGGCTGAGTAGTCAGGGAGAAGGGGGTTGGAAGTGCATAAGGCAACTGGATTGCTAGTCTTTCAATAATGAGTTTTTCTCGAAAACATTTCTTGAAAAAAGTTGTTAAAAAAAAAAAAAAAAAAACAATATTAGTCCTTCAATAAGTAAATCGCCCGTGAACAGACTTTCACTGTAATCTAATTTAATGATTTTCTTTTGCATATCAAGAAAGTAGTGTAAATGTCACGGGATTGTTAATCAGGAGAGAGAACTAGGCTTATGCTGAATGAGTGATAATGATAGCAATCATGAAGACGAGGGAATGCAGGCAGGGAGGTTACTGCACTTTGAACAAATTCAGAAAATATTTCTTTCTAGACGAGTAACAGCCTGTCAATTTACCGTTATATTTGATATGTTCTTTGTCAGAGGAAATATGAAGCGATTCTTGTTTAGTGGATTAAAATCGTCTGGCTATTAGTGAACGTTGATGAATAAATTCAGCTAAATCATAATATATCCATTTACACGCTTGTTTTCCCCAGGTTTTTTACCATGTAAAATACTTGGTATTTTGTAAGTATACGAGTATTTTCGGCAGTGAATTTGGCATTATTATTATTATTATTACTATTATTATTATTATTATTATTATTATTATTATTATTATTATTATTATTATTAGTACAAAGAGTTTGAAAGCATAATGGGAAAAAAGTTAAATTACCGAAAATAAGTAAAATAGTAAACAAACAAATAAACTTAATTGATCACAAGAACAAAGCAAATGAGTTTAATTCAATGGGTCAAATAAACGAGGTTTCCCAAAGCGGCATTTCAGCCTCCTGTAAATCTGAGAGCATCTGAACCAGCAGCCTCGCCTGCAGGAGCATGATGAGAGCCTCTATGGGGGCTAGAGGGAGAAGGTGGAGGTGAGGGGGAGGGGAGAGAGTGAGGAGCAAGACTTGAGTAACTGTAGTTCAATTTAAATGTAATTAATTACATAATTTCATGCAATTGTAATTATAAAATTGAAGTGGTAAGGGTCGGGCTCCATTAAGAGTGATGGGTTACTTATAAAACTTAAATTGGCTGGCTGGTGCTCCACCATTGGGAGGAGCACTGTGGGTGATGGGCACGTCCAGTTCCCCACTTTTACCTGTACAGTTGGTAACGTGTATTGAACGAGAAACAGATGGTCTTTAATTTGCTGCTAAAAATCTCCATCTTATAGTTGGGTCACCAGAACTGGACGGCACAATCCAAGTGTTACTAACTGGTGCTAATAAATACTGTTTTAAGAGGACCTCCACTCCTCTTACACTTCTGGAAATAAACTATGAAACAATTATACAACATGTAAGAATACTACCTCCGTAGGTCCTGCGTGTCCTAAAAGGTCACCAAAAAGACAGATGCTGCCTTGCAGTCTTACTTTTTAGTAAAAGGCTAGGCCCACCGCCAATAACTGTGGAAACTACTGCCTTGCAGTCTTGCTTTTTAGTAGAGGGCTAAGCCCACCGCCAATAACTGTGGAAACTGCTGACTTGCAGTCATACTTTTTAGTAAAAGTAGACACCCACCACCACTAACTGTGGAAACTGCTGCCTAGCATGCTTTCATTTTAGTGAAAGGCTAGGTCCACTGCCAATAACTGTGGAAACTGCTAACTGCTGCCCAACAGTCTTACTTTTTAAGTAAGAGGCTAGGCCCACTGCCACTAATTATGGAAACTGCTGCCTTCCAGTCTTAATTTTAGTAGAAGGCTAGGCCCACCACCAATAACTGTGGAAACTGCTTCCTTGCAGTCTTACTTTTTAGTAAAAGGCTAGGCCCACTGCCAATAATTGTGGAAACTGCTGCCTTACAGTCTTACTTTTTAGTAAAAGCAGAGGCCCACGACCAATAACTGTGGAAACTGCTGCTTCACAATCTTACTTTTAATAAAAGGCTAGACCCACCACCAATAACTGTGGAAACTGCTGCCTTGCAGTCTTACTTTTTAGTAAAAGCAGAGGCCCACCACCAATAACTGTGGAAACTGCTGCCTTGCAGTCTTACTTTTTAGTAAAAGCAGAGGCCCACCACCAATAACTGTGGAAACTGCTGCCTTACAGTCTTACTTTTTAGTAGAAGGCTAGGCCCACCACCAATAACTGTGGAAGCTGCTGCCTTGCATTCTTACTTTTTAGTAGAAGGCTAGGCCCACGCCAATAACTGTGGAAACTGCTGCCTTCAGTCTTACTTTTCAGCAAAAGGCTTGGCCCACCAATAATAACTGTGGAAGCTGCTGCCTTGCAGTCTTACTTTTCACTAAAAGGCTAGGCCCACTGCCGATAACTGTGGTAACTGCTGACTTGCAGTCTTACTTTTCAGTAAAAGTAGAGACCCAACACAAATAACTGTGAAAACTGCTGCCTTGCAGTCTTACTTTTTAGTAAAAGCAGAGGCACAGTGCCAATAACTGTGGAAACTGCTGCCTTGCAGTCTAACCTTTTTAGTAAAAGGCTAGGGCCATCGCCAATGTCCTTGGTTGGTGACAGCAAGGGCATGCAGTCATAAAACCCCCTTGCCAACAGGAAACCATGCCTGTAAGGTATATGAATGTGGCTATGTCCCTTGTAAGCAACGCACGTCAGAATCCCCCTACTGGCGTGATAAATGGGTGAGTGGTATGCAGGGTTCAGACTGCAGCCAAAGAAGTTAGTGAAAGAATGGAAGATAAGAGCAGTTATGTGGAATGTTGTTACTCCTAACAGGAAGACCGAAGGAGATATTAGATGTGATGGAGAGGAGGAGGTTGAGGATGGATGGTGAGGAGGGAGTGAAGAGGGCTTGAGAGGAACCTGTTAGAGGAAGAAGATTGAGAGGGAGACAGAGAATACGATGGGGAGATAAAGTGAAGGAAGATATGGAGAGAAGAGATTTGGCGGAGGATGATGCCATTGATAGAAGGCAGTGGAGAAGACGCATCAGGCAACCAACCCCTTAATGTAGGGAAAATGGAGGGAAAGAAGATTAGCTCGATTTGCTCACCTCAATATACTGTTTCCTGTGCCAAAGATTATCGTTTACTTTAGCATCCAAAAACTCTAATTGTAATTGAATTTGTTGTCAAGTAATTATAATTGTATTGTAATTGTTATTACCAAATGTAATTATAATTGTAATTGTAATTTAATTTTTTTAAAAGTAATTGCAATTGTAATTTATGTCTTCAAGAGTAATTACTCCAACCCTTTGTGAAGAGAGACTGGGTGTAAATAAAACGAGACGTAAGAGAGAAATCGGTTGTTAGTAATTAGATCTACAGTTTACTGATGACAAATCTCCATGAGACAAGAAGCGCAAACAAACCAAAAGAAACCTACCTTCAGCTACTAGAAGATAGGTTTGTTGATATCTTACTTGAGTGGCGTCACTAGGGAAATATACCACAAATAGTACACAACATTCAACAGGATCGTTACAACTTCCTGCTTCGAATCAGGAATTAACTTCCAGATTTATTACAGATACTAGTGTTGTTTATAAGCTTGAATCTTGCTTGTGGAATTTATTTATCTGGTTTCTCCATAGAAAAAGAACCATAGGCCGCTTTAATTCTTTAATGAAGCTTATAAGAGAGAGATTAAAATAATTGCGTATTTAATGAGGACTCTACTTCATCAGATATTTAATATACACAGAATTTTACCGAAGCCATTCTAGATAATACTAATTATCAGCACCAGTAAATAGTATTATGAGTTCTTTGATGTTTCACAATAAGAAATCCAATCTGCTTTTTTAATCAACATTCTGTGTTGTCTAATCGCCTATCTCTAGTCTAGTTAAGAAAAGTTGAGACTTTCCTATAATTAGAGGCGTTAACGTTTCCTATCTGGCCAAGGGAGGTATAATCAAAATCCGAAAGGTACACTTCAGGATTAACCTCAAGGTTAAGGTTATTCATTAAAATGGACATATCTGAGAGTATAGCCCAGCTGTTTGTTTTTGTTTGTAAGTGACTTTCTTAATTAAATATATATATATATATATATATATATATATATATATATATATATATATATATATATATATATATATATATATATGGTCTATAATACACAAGTTAATGCGAAGGGACAGGCATCTTGTACAGAAACGCAGTTTTTATTGGCCGACGTTTCACGCATTTTCAAAGCAGAGACAATTTTAAGCAATATAATACTTCTTTATTTAATAGCATTCATACAAATATGTTGAAAGCAAACACATAATACAAATTAAAAGTATAAGATAAAATGGCAAACAGAAAACAGATTCTACACAAATATTTCACACAAGAACCCACCCAAGTCGTGAAAACGTCGGACAATAAAATAAACTGGCTTTTTATGTACATGATCCATCTCCCTTCGCATCACCTTGTGTGCTGAAGAGCAAAGGCTCCTCTCTTTTCTATATATATATATATATATATTATATATATATATATATATATATATATATATATATATATATAGTATATATATATATATATATATATTATATATATATATATAAAATCTAGATAGATATTATATATATATATATATATAGTAATATATATATATATACTATATATATATATATATATATATATATATATATATACTATATATATATATATATAATATATATATATATTATATATATATATATATTACTTTTCTTTTATTAAAACCCTTATACTTCAGGATCTTCCCCGACCTCAGAAACATTGATATATTTATGCACACACGTACCCCAACCCAAAAAATTAATAATAATCATCCACCAATAAAAGATAGAAATAAACATGCAGTGCGCCCAACAAACTGCTATAGAACCCGCTCCGCTTCTGCTCATGTTCAAGGTAATCAGATGTAAATACAAGGTCACTCCGGAACAAAAAAAAAAAAAAAAAAAAAAAAACACGGAAGAATATCAGTTTGCACGGCTGCCACTGCCTCTCTCTCTCTCTCTCTCTCTCTCTCTCTCTCCATCTCGTCTCTTCTCTCTCTTTCTCAGTGCCATTTTGCTTGGTGAGACGTAAAAGTTCAACAGATTGAACTGTCGGTGATAAGATAAGCGTGGAAATAGTAGTATAAAGCATCTACTAAGTTAGTTTATCAAGTGAAATACTATAAATCAGATCAAGATGGCAGTAAGTTTCCAACTGTGGAAAATAATGGCGAAATTTAGCGGTGTTTTAGCAGATTCACAATATGATGAGGTAGCAGGAAGGGAGCTGGCATTTCTCATTTATGAGATCAACAACAGCCCTAACCAAAATGATACAAAAGCATTCATAGATATATTAGAAGGATATAATCCTTCAAACTGCAAAAAACAAATCACAGAAAAAACCTCTTAAAAAATAATAGAAGAAGTTCCAAATAAAAACTAAGTGGTCAAGAGACTCATAAAGAAAATATACATAAATCAACATATTCCGACAAAGAAAATGAATAAGGTGAACATTGTGAATATCCTAATTGATGCAATAGGAAAAAGAATGCCAAAAGCATGCAAACTGTGTAAGGTGTGGTACAGAATAGTTAATCCACAAAACCTGATCAGAAAATGTTCTGCATGCACATTCCGATGCATCCGCAATGTGCCTTGAAGTAATGCAAGATATGAGAAAAGATACCAGAATATTTTGCTCAACATGTCTACATGGATAGACAATGTTATTAAATCAAGACTGAATGTACCAATAGTTGAGGATGAAGAATAAGAGGAAGGAGAAGGAGAAGAAGAAGAGGAAAACAGAAGAGAAGTAAAACAAAACTGAAATGACAGAAAAAAATAAGGAAAACAAAGAACAAGATAAAAGTATTGATGCAGAGATACTCATTGATACTACATATGAGCAATCTAGCAGCCATACATACAAAAGAAATAAATTACGACATGATAACCACAAAGAAAATCCCGAAGAGGCTCTACCCAGATCTGAACAATGATGGGAAAGAGGAAAAAATAGACAAGAAAGACAAAGTCTGCAACCTTTTGAAAAGAGGGAATTGCAGATTCGGAGAAAGATGTTACTACAAAACATCCTAAGGTGTGTCACAACTATGAAATATATGGTAAATTTGCATACCTAGACGGCTATGGGGATTGATGCAGAGATCTACATCGAAAAATATGCAAAAACCTAAAAGAAGGAAGGATGTAAGTTCTACAAAAAAATGTAGATATATGCACCCTGTAGCCATGAATCAAAATCAAATAATAACCAATCAAATAATAAAATCCAAAATAAGAAAGAAAACAAATAAAGAGAGGAACAAAGAATATCAGGTGAAAAAAAAAGCAAGCCATCACCACGATATGCAGTGTCAGCAAAATATTTCCAAGCATCACCTCCAAGATACAACTCAAGAGACAAGAACTGTATTTATGATGCAAGAGGATATTGCAGAAGAAAACGGAGAAAATTGCAGATTCAGACACAAAATGAATAATTATCATGAAGGAAGATCCAAATAATATGGAAAAGTTGGAATTTTTTGTAAGTGGTCAGAATTTTTTAATGGAAATGAAGAAAAAGAACAACATACCAGAACAGGAAAGAGACCATGGGAAAAATCCTTATTAACTTACCTTATTAAATGAAGGAGAAAACACGCAAACCATCATAGTGATGAATGTGCAGGGTTTAGTTACGAGGAACTCAAAAGAAAAATAGAGTACTTAGAAGAACTAACCCAATTAAAAGAAAAAGAAAATAGATATAAGAATATAAGTGAAACCTGGTATTCCCAAGAGACTGGGAATGACGATCAAACCTATAGATCAGATAGAAAAAATAGGAATCAAGGGGGAACCACAATATATGGGAAAGCCAAAAAACAAGGCAAAATATATGAGAAATATAGTAACTCAAAATGTGAACTAATAGCGGTAGAATTTGAATCTGAAAAATAAATGAACATAGTAATATATAGACCCCCTAATACTAAAGAATTTTGACATAATAATAGAAAAATTGGATGATATATGTAGAAATCACAAGGACTGGACTATTCTCCTATCTGGAGACTTTAACTTTCCTTTCGTAGACTGGAAAGAATGAATAGGAGATTGTGGTTGTACTTATACATATAAAAAAAGAGAGTAATAGTAGTGCAGAAGATAAGAGGCAATTCGAAAAGCTATTAGATATGCTACTAGAATACAACATTCAACAAATAAATCACCTGCCAACAAGAAAGGAAAGTACTTTAGACCTAGTATTTGTGAACGAGGTGAATTAGTTAAAGAATAATAGTTTTATAATGTGAGTATTTCAGACCATAGTGTCATAGAATTAACAGTCCATTCCAAAGCAAGTGAAAACAGAGATAAGCAAGAAATGAAAAAGTGTAAGGATATGGCGGAAAAAAAAAAATACAACTTCTACAGTAAAAAATATAAAATGGTCAGAAATAAATGAAGTTAATTAAAACAAAGAATTGGGATAAAATTTCGTAAGTGATGACATAAGGGTAAATACAGAGATATTATGTAAAGTATTAGAGAAAAAAATAGTGGATAAATATATACCGAAGAAGAAAAGTAAACACCAGTCATGCATTACCAAGAGACAGAAGGATCTTGTTCCAGAAAATCAGAAAGTAGAAAAAAGGTCTTGCAAAAGAAAAAAATGCATGGGGAAGTTATAGAACTAAAAAGTAAGACAGAAAATGCAGAACAAAGATTATACAATCAAAAGAAAATGAAAAACGGGACTTTGAAGAAAAAAAAACCTTAGTAAATATCAAGCAAAACCCCAAACTATTATACTCATATGCGAAAAAGATGAATAAAAGAAGAATATAATAGGCCCTCTAAGATTGAAGAGAGATTAACAAATGAAAAAAAGGAAATATGCAACCATATTGGCAGAACGATATAAGAGAGAATTCACCCCCAGAATTGATAATGAAGATAATGATATAGAAGTAAGGGACGAAAATAGTGAATATTTAGCTGACATAGATATAAAGCTGATATTGTGCAGGCTATTAATGAAATTAAAAATGGAGCTGCTGCAGGGCCTGATGGTGTCCCTGCTATTTTGTTAAAGAAAGTAGTTCATTCTATCGCAAAGCCACTAGCATATATTAAGACAAAGTGTAGATACAAGCAAGATTTATGATGAGCACAAATTAGCATATATTACCCCTACTTTCAAAAGTGGATCAAAAAATAGAGGCAAGTAATTATAGGCCTGTGAGTCTAACATCACATATTATGAAAGTGTATGAAAGGGTAATGAAGAAAAATATTATGAAACATTTAATAAAAAAATAATTTGTTTAAATATAGGACAACATGGTTTCGTACCCGGAAAAAGTACACAAACCCAAAAACTGTTAGTCCACCGTGAGAGCATACAAAAATATGAAAAGCGGAAAGGAATGAAACAGATGTTTAGTTTATCTGATTTTGCAAAAGCTTTTGACAAGGTATACCATAATATATGAGCGAAAAAAGAAATTTAGAAAACATAGTATAGTGGATAAAGTAGGAAGATGGTTACAAAGAATTTTTACACAACAGAAAACAGATAGTTATTGCAAACGATGAGAAAAATCGGATGAAGGCTAATGGTAATATCCGGTGTGCCACAAGGTACGGTGTTAGCTGCATTACTGTTTGTTATTATGATTGCAGACATAGACAGTAATGTTAAGGACTCGGTAGTGAGTAGTTTCGCCGATGACACAAGAAATAAGTACCAGAAATTACTTGTGATGAAGATAGGAATGCGCTACAAAGAGACCTTAACAAATATATATTGGCAGAGGTAAATAGGATGGTATTTAACTCTGATAAATTTGAATCAATAAATTATGGAGACAGAGAAGGAAAGCTATATAAACAAATATATGGTACCAAATAATGAGACAATCACAAATAAGAAAGAAGTTAAAAACCTTGGTGTGATGATGAATAAGAACATGTTATGCAACGATCAAATAGCAATTCTACTGGCAAAATGTAAACCAAAAATGGGAATGTTGTCACGGCACTTCAAAACAAGAAAAGCTGAACACATGATTATGGTTTATAAAACATATGTTCGTAGTCCACTTGAATATTGCAATATGATAATTATGGTACCCACACTATCAAAAGGATATTGCACAAATAGTGTACAAAGGTCCTTTACAGCTAGAATAGAAGAAGTTAAGGACCTTGACTACTGGGAAAGACTACAATCCTTAAAATTATATATTCTAGAAAGGAGAAGAGAACACTACATGATAATTCAGGCATGGAAACAGAAAGAGCAAGCAGAGGTAAATTAATAGTGCCCAAAACTATACCAAGAAAAATAAGGAAAGCACACAGGACATTAATCCACTACGCACCAGCATCGATAATGCAGCGTCTATTCAATGCGTTGCCAGCTCATCTGAGGAATATATCAGGAGTGAGCGTAGATGTGTTTAAGAATAAGCTCGACACATATCTAAGCAGCATCCCAGACCATCCAAGATTGGAAGATGCAAAATATACCGGAAGATGTACTAGCAACTCTCTGGTAGACATTAGAGGTGCCTCACACTGAGGGACCTGGGGCAACCCGAACAAGATGTAAGGTCTGTAAGGTAAGGTCTCTCTCTCGCATAAGAGCGTAACTCACAATACCACTTTTCCCCCGTATTTTTTACCACAAAACCACTAACGTTCACCAAATCTCGAGGGATATCAAAATAAAACACACTTTTGAGTAAATTAACCTGATAAAAAGAGAAAAAAAACAAAGGAAGGAAATATAAAATTATACACTCACGTCTTCATAGAACCGGAGTCAGTACCTGTCTACACATTGCAACCGTGCATAATTCATTCCCGCTACGTTATAACTACACTTTAACACGCCACAAATACACTTTACACCCCCCTTTGAACACAGAAACACGTATTCACACTAAACCACTGCTAAAAAGACTGCTTTCAGCACAGCACTAACTACCTTTGCATAAGTCAGCAATAAAGCAAGTTGCCCAATACATAATTACAAACACTCTCCCCAAAATATGCCTAATCTATATATAGTCTCTTCAGAGGCACTACCTGTGGCCCTAAATGAACCTGTTACCGCTGCCACCACCTATTAAACGAGTTTTTAGGACCAAATAGTACTCTTTTAAACAAAATGAAACAAACTGCTAACAGGCAACTGCACCTACCCTTGTTTGTGGCAGAATCTCTCCGAAAATGCGAGCTAGGCAAATGAATCCCTGTAGATACAAAAATATACTTATATTTCCCAAATTAGCTAACATTAAAATGGAACAAAACCAATTAATAAAAATGGAATAAAATGAATTAACTCTGACCCCAAAAAAACCTGTTAATCTGTCGTTTCCTCTCTAAATCATTTTCAAGTAAGCACCCCCTCTTATCATACTATAGTGGACGTAATGTTTGTCTGTCTGTCATTCAATCACGGCCAAACGGCTGGTCAGATGGGCATGAAACTTGGCAGGGTTATGGTGGGAACCCCTAAGATGGTTTGTAATGGGGTCTCATCCAACCTACCCCCCTCCTTTGTAGGGGGTGGGGGGTGAGAAGGGATTCCCTGAAACGGAGCTGTTTCTGGCCGTGAAACGAGGCTGGTTATTCCCGTAGACTTAGTTACTTTACGATTTTTCATACATAATTCTGTACAACTTCCCCGGAGAAAGTCGCGAATATATAAGCTCGGACACAATAGAAGATGAAAATTATCATCAATATTCACAAGATTTTTTGAATAGCTTAAATCCATTGGGACTTCCAGTGCACAAAATAATGTTGAAGAAGTACTGCCCGGTAATGTTGCTTCGGATTTTCGATCCTGCCAATGGACATTGCAACAGAACGAGGTACACCATTATGGAGCTAAACTCCCACGTCATCAAAGCAGTGATATCAACATGCCTTCACACCGGCAAACGTCTGTTCATCCCCCGGATTCCTCTGATGCCTTCAGACAACCAATTTCCGTTCCAGTTACAACGCAGGCAGTTTCCCATCAACCTGGCCATCTCATTCACTGCAAAACAAGTCGCAGGGCCAGACTTTGGATCGTGTTGGTGTGTTTCTGCCATCACCCATGTTCACGCATGGCCAACTGTATGTGGCGATGAGCAGAGCAACTGACTCTGCCAACTTGAAATTAAGTTGTGGACAAACTGATAATAATGTGTACAAAGAGGTTCTGTAGTAGGTATGTATAAAAATCTCCCCTTATTTTAATACTGCTGAACAAATAGTACATAATAAATTTTCACTTCTGCACCCGTATTTTATCACCCATCGTAGATGGGTAAGTTTGCTAGTTCTTACCATATCCGACCAACACAACATTTTAATAAGTCAATAAAGTCTTAGAGAATCCATTTTTCTATATAGTGAATTTGAACCCATCTGAAATAAAGAGACCACAATTATTACACCACTTTACCCATGAAAGTTAATCAAAAAGAATGTTTACCGCACCACACTTCTCTTTCTCCAATATTAATTATCACTTCAAAGGTTAACTTTTCCAAAGTTCTTTCTTATGTTAGCTTATTCGATGGGTCTGCAACACCTCTCAATATCTCTCAACCCCTCTTCCAGGCATGCTCTGCACCCTGTCACAAGTAATCAATGAGTGCCCCTCTATCTTATTTCTCATAACCAAAGCCATATATCGTTGCTATGAACACACATGCAGATAGCCTGCGTGGCACCCAATGTCCAAGGCATGGTATTTTCCGAGGCATCACCGACTTCAGATCACATTTGGTCATCTTTCCTGGATGTTTTCATTTCAGCATTCTTTGAGGAATCCAGCGCATGTCTCTAAGCGACCTGTCTCTAAGTGACCGGTCTCTAACCGGAAAGAACAACGATACACTACCACACCTTTTTAAGATATATATATATATGTGAAAGAGCCTCTTTGAATGCTGCAGTCATATTTATCGAGCAATGCCTTTTGTGCCCCTGATCACTGGTAAAATATGGACAGATGATGTCTTTCAAGAGTATATATAATGAGCAGATCCATCTCACAAAGATTAACAGACCGCAAAAGAACAGTGATATGCTTAAAAGAGCTCTGGGTTTTTCCTAAATATCAGGGATAAAGGCCATACCATAAACTGGAGTGGGGCAGAGCTGATATTTAAAACTAGCTGTCTGTACAAAAGGAAGGTAATGGAATCTGCTATCATCATTCAGACCAACGATGTGAACCTGTCAGGAGGACACTGGAAATCGGATTGCATCAAGTTAATCCGTATGCCTCTTCTCAAGCAGATGCTCCAGAGAATACAACCACCAGATGAGTTTTTGCGAGATGGGAGTTAATGAGGCCAGAAAACGCCAGGGAGTAGTTTTAATTTCAATCCTTCTTGGGTCAACCGTCACCTGCATACCAACAGAGACCCACTGCCATACCTACATAGCTTTTTATATGTACTCTTGTATGACATCATCTGTGCATATTTTACCAGTGATCAGGGGCACAGAAGAAAGTGCTCAAAATGTATGGTTGCAACGTTAAAAAAATCCTGCATGGCCTTTTTATCTTAATGAATATATATATATATATATATATATATATATATATATATATATTATATATATATATATATATATGAATACACACATTTAATTAAACTTTGTATTGAGCAAACATAGGTTTAAGTATGACGTTTTAATCTTTTCGTTTTGCTTTTGTACTGACGAGACCCCGCACTGCACGTAGTCTTTCATACACGAGGATGGCATCACCTTCCAAAAAAATAATTGAATTAATAAATAAATAAATAAAGCGCAAAACCTACCAAATTATTGCCCTTTTTCCTGATAAGTTTTAAAGGTTTAAGAAATATGGCAAGAGTGCTATTCGTCTTCGAGTCTGAACCTTTCGTAGCCAGAGTATAAATGATAACTGGCATATTTAAAGAATTGCCTGGTGGTTGTGATCTAAAAGCCTCCTTTCATGTCGAATCAAAATGAAATACATTTGTCTTGCCGAAGAAAATTGCCTTTCCATATTGGTGCTCCTGACTTTTCCCTTCAGAATTTTCCCATCTGAGTAGTCGCTCTGCTATCTCGCTTGTTTGCAGCATTGTGGGAAAGGGAATTATCGTCAATGGCCTCTCTATTACCTCTCCTCGTTTTTTATATATATTGTCCGTCACTTCCGGTTTTTATGTACCTCGAAATCCTTCCATTCCCTTGTTATCACTTAATTCACAATAAAGGCACTCATAAACCGAGCAAGGAGACATTTCCTTTGTTGTATAATAGGTAATCCGGCCATTACCAGTTATTTCCGGATCTAATCTGTGTAAAGTTCCCAGAAATCCATTGCCCCTAATTACGATGTGTTTATTTTCTACTCTACTAAAGGATTTACACAAGTCATGCGGACCAAATTTGTACAGTTAGCGTTATTTCTCCCCACAGCACTGAGCTGTTTCTCCATAGTTGTTGGTGTCTTCTGATAAAATGACCATCATAATATTCAATATATATAATATATATATATATATATATATATATATATATATATATATATATATATATCTATATATATATATATATATATATATATATAATATATATATAAAAATATATCATATATATATTATATATATCTATATATATATATATATATATAATATTATTATATCTATATATATATATATAAATCATATATATATATATAGTAAATATATATATATATATATATATATATATATATATATATATTATATTATATATATATATATATGTATATATATATATATATATATATATATATATATATATATATATATATATATAATATATTATATATATATATATAAGTATATATAAATATACACATTGAATATCTTGAATCACGAAGCATATAAAAACGTGATGCTATGTATAAATAAAGGCCTTTTTTTTTGACAAGAAGAAAAAATGAAAAAGCAAGATAGCCAAGTACTTTCAGTCCTGTTCGGACCTTTACTGAGGCAAACTGATTTTACAAAGAACAACCTAGTCAAAAGAAGGCTTAATATACAAATCTGGACACTACCAGATTAGCCATAAGGGCGATTTTCATTCTACAGAAAGGAGGAGGCGCCAGAGGCTAGCCACCTTGAAGGATACCTGCAGTAAACAAGTGATTCTTCCAGAAAACAGTACATTTTGAAAAAAACACGGGAGCATATACATTTAATATCATGAATTTTTACACAAATTTTTCCCAAAAATTATTATTAATGAAAAGACGAAAGAAAAATATAAATATATATATATCGAGCAAGAGAAAGAGGGAGAGAGAATATAGAGAGAGAGGAGAGAGAGAGAGAAAGAGAGAGAGAAAGAACCAGAGAGAGAGAGAGAGAGAGAAGAGAGAGAGAGGAGAGAGAGAGAGAGCGAGAGAGAGAGAGAGAGAGAGACAAATAATAACTATATACATGTGGGACTAATTTATTAGTTGTTCATTTATTTTGAGGTCCTTCATAAACATCTTACAAAATATATGGGTCCAAATAGTACATTCCCAGACTAAGATTTAGGTTGGTTGTTTTATTAGTGATTTGTATAATTGCTGATTCCAGTAAATTTCTTGAAACATAAATCATTAGATCTAGCAATTACCGAGGTATCACCCCAATTAATACAATGAGATTTTTCACTCAGATGGATAAACAGTGCATTTAAAGTCTGGGCTGTTCTAAACTGAATACATATGTTGCTTATACGTACACATAAATTTTACTTGACTGACCAACGTAAAACGAAGGGCAATCCTTACAAGGAATTTTGTAAATGATGTTGTAATTTGTTACGGGACTATTCTTAATTAGCATATCTTTATGGTATTGTTATAAGAGAACACTACATTAACATTAAAAGATTTAAATATTGATTTTATGGTTTCAAATCCACGAAAATAAGGTAAGCTAAGTACATTTTTAGGCATTTCTTTTTCATTAATAGCAACATTATAAAATTTTTTATGAGCTTTTTGATAACATAAATAATTAACCCTTTTACTTGCCGAACTTTGGACTATTTTTGCCGTCGACATTTTTTGTCCCCTCTCAGGTGCGACCTGGACGTATTTTACGTCGACATACACTGTTTTTTTTTAAAAATTTGCGGAAAAATACTTTTTAGGCGGTACTACCAGACCAAAACTCTTGAATCACGCGCCTTGGGGGATGCTGGGAGTTCACGGATCTAGGTGTTGTTTTGTTTACAATCGTTACGCAGGCGCACAAGCGCGAATTTATTTCGTCACTTTGACATAATTTTTGTACCATTTTAAATTAGCCGTTACATGGATATTATATGATAAAATGCGCATTTTTATGTAAAATACAACAAAAAAATATTCATGATTGTAGATTTTATCAGTTGAGATATTTTCATATAAATAACGATAAGTGCCAAAATTTCAACTTTGGTCAACTTTGGACTCTACCGAAATGGTCGAAAAAACGCATTGTAAGCTAAAACGCTTATATTCTAGTAATATTCAAGCAATTACCTTCATTTTGCAACAAATTGGAAGTCTCTAGCACAATATTTTGATTTATGGTAAATTTATGAAAAAAATAACATTTTCTTTACGTCCGCACGGTAACTCTTCCGAAAAAATCATACGTGCGATTGTGGTAATGTTTGCACCATTTTAAATTCGCCGTTACATAAAATTTTATATATGAAAATGTGCGCAATTTTCATGTAGAATACAACAAAAAATCATTGAAGGTTGTAGCTTTTCTCATTTTTGACATATTTGCATATAAATCACGATAATAGAAAAAAAAAACCACGTTTGGTCAACTTTAACTCTACCGAAATGGTTGGAAAACGCAATTGTAAGCTAAAACTCTTACAGTCTAGTAATATTCAGTCATTTATCTTCATCTTGAAACAAATTCGAAGTCTCGTGCACAATATTTAGATTTGTGAATTTAAAAATAAAAAAACTTCCTTCCCTCCGCCACGCGGATTTCCGCCACAATCTCCGAAATGCGTACGTCCCATTCTCGGATATTTGCTCCGTTTCATATTAGGCATTTCATAGAGTTTTATATATGAAAATGTGCGCAATTACATGTAGAATAAAACGAAAAAATATTTGAAGGTTGTAGCTTTTCTTATTCCGAATAATTGCATATAAAAAAATATATATCGACATTTGGTCAACTTTACCTCGTCAGATATGGTCGAAAACTGCATTTGTAAGCTAATATTCTTACAGTATAGTAATATTCAATCATTTGTCTTCATTTTGAAATAAATTGGAAGTCTCTAGGACAATATTTAGATTTATGGTGAATTTTTGACAAAAATATTTGTTTACGTCACCTTTAACCGTTTTGCACACAGCGTGATTTGAATACAATTATATATGAAATTTTGTTTTTGCGCTATCATATATCGCATTATTTATATATGATAATTATATTGTTTTTCATTTCTGATGGTTGCATACTAAACTTCAGGCAATGACAAAAAAAGGAGCCAAACTTGAACTCTTAATCTTGAAAACTAAGCGCGCTGTGTTTTTTTGAAAAAAAATATTTTTTCTGCTTCCGCGCTCACTCTGAAACCCCTCCGGCAGACGGGAGACATTTTTTTTTTTTTACCGTTTCGGCGTTTAAGGGCTAAATGAGGTGGGTAGCAGAGATCGTTTCCTATCTTTTTTATGTATTCTATTTCTTGGTCCAGATATTTTGGACTCGTGATACACAAAGCCCGTAGGAACATAGAAGAAAAAATTTAAATTTTAATATTAAGATGGTGGCCAGAATAAAAATGTACATATGTTAAATTATTTGACGGTTTTCCATAAATACTGAATTTGCATTGGAAAGATTCTCTATGTATTAATACATCTAGGAAAGGGATGACATTGTTATTTTCAATTTCAACAGTGAATTTTATGGATGGCACTAAATTATTCAATTTAGACAGTATCATTTTTACATCGATACCACCAGGTAAGACTACTAAGATATCATCGACATATCGGTACCATTTTAAGGGGATAAGTGTGATATTCGGTAGGTGTTGTCTCTCAAAAAATTCCATATATATTTTTGAAAAGAGAGGTGATAAAGGGTTACCCATGGCCATACCAAATATTTGTTGGTAATATTATCCATTAAAAATAAATCTTCAATCACAAATACATAACTTAATCAAGGAAATTATGTGACTAACGGACATAGGCAATTCATGCAGTACAAGTTCATTACTTAAATATTCTAGCACAGAGTCAATAGGGACTTTTTGTAAACAAAGAACATATCGCTAGGGTTTAGTACAATGTTATAATTTTTCCACAAGATCAAGAGAATTCCGGATGTGTGAATTAGATACAGTTCCTAGTAGCGGGGATAACAGTTTAGTAAGATATTTAGATAGTTTATAAGCAATTGATCCTACAGTACTAATTGTCGAATGAGTGACAGCGCAGTTGCTTTCCAACAAAGAGGTAGGGCAGCACGTATTTGGGAATGATATTTCCATATTCTGGCGGGGCAAAGGTTTCGAGCAGGTATTAAAGGCCTCATAGCAGCGCGCTGGTAATACAATAAATTAAACCTTTCACATTTATGAGGACATTTCATTAGGCATTGGCCATCCCACATTTTTCAGAGCTCGATCACAAATGAGGTTAATGACAAGTGATAATACGAAATGTAATGTGGAACATCATGATCATTTTTCAGTTTATTGACATAAATCTTGATAAGTATAGATTGAACGCAATGGAGTGCATACCAATCAGTTATCTGATATGGTTGCTCAATTTGCTATTTATAGTGTATATATATATATACTATATACCTATAGTGTATATATATATATATATATATATATATATATATATATATATATATATATATATATCTATATATATATATATATATATATATATATATATATATATATATATATATATATCTTATATATATATAATAGATATTCTATATATATATATATATATAGTATATATATATATATATATATATTATATATAGATATCTATATATATATATATATTATATATATATATATATATATATATATATATATATATATATATATATATCCATATATAGATACCTATACATATATATATATATATATATATATATATATATATATATATATATATAAGATATAGATATATATATATATATATATATATATATATAGTATATATATCATATATATATAGATATAGATATATATATAGATATATATAGACTATCTAATATATATATATATATCTATATAATATATATATATATATATAGATATCTATACTATATATGTATATATATATCTCTATCTATATATATCTATCATATATATATATATATATATATATATAATATATCTATATATATATATATAGATATATATATATCTATATATATATATATATATATATATATATATATATATATATATATATATATATATATATATATATAGGTACACACACACACACTATATATATATATATATATATATATATATATATATATATATATATATGTATGCATGTATGTATGTATATATATGTCTGTCTGTGAAGTGTTTATCTGTCTCTGTTTGAATGAAATCATATACAAGTGTTTAGAATACCTTGGTATGACAGGAAATCTTTAGTTCCTTAGCCTAGTTTGAAAAAGACCATAAGGGGGCCAAGGACAATGAATAAACGTGGGATTTAGCCATGAAGGAAGCCATAAACCTGCCTCTTAAAAGATGAAAGTTTATAAGGATTATGAGTAAAATGGATGCTGAAATATAAATCCGAAGCTTGGCAGCAGAAGAAAAAGAAGACAATGATCCACACGTTCCAAAAATGGCTGATTTTCACAGGATTTTGGAAGACCTGGTCTGAGAAGAAGAAGGAGGTCTCCCACAGAACTCAACAAAACAATTGCCAGAGTAATAGTTGAAAAAAGTTAGAGCGCCACCTTGTGGCTGAAAGATCGAGATTGAAGAAAGGCGATGTGGATGAATTCACTGACCGAACGAATTGCCTATGATGCCTCTTGTAGAGGGAGAAAATAAGAATAAGCGCCCCAGATAGGATGACAGTATTTCAAACGAGGTCAAATGGGGAAGAAAACAATTATTTGGCGAAGGAACGAACTTACAGCTTCTAAACAATACAGCTGATTATTAGAACGCAGATTTAATAATGATATGCGGTGATCTTTGCAGGGAAAGTTTGCAAGGAGAGTTCGAAGTAACTTGAACACCTTAATTTTTAATGGAATTATGAAGTTCTATTGACATAATCACGAACAAAAATTAAAGAATTTGTTAATAGTAGACGGTTGATATATAATATTTTTTCATTTACTTCATAAAGATCTCTGTATATACGTTTGTAAAAGAATCTTTCTTTTGAATGAAAACTATACAAAAGTAATATTTTGTGTCAAATTCCCAGTAATTTTGGTTAAAATTGTATATTCATCTACTAAATAATTCCGACCCTTAATGATTATTTTTGACGGACATAACGAATCGCAAGAAAATTAAGCATAGCCGATCGTAACTTTCCATTGCAATATGACCATATTTAAAAAGATTTTACTTAATAGTAATGATGACAGTTGTTAATTTATTTGTCGAAATTATATTTTACAGACTTTAAAATAGAGAGATACAATGGGATACTTCAGTTGGCTGTGAAATTCCTAACATGACCTTTACACCAATAAGCCATATATACCTTTGCGTATAGAACTGGAATTCGGTACAGATAATAGAAATTGAAGCTTCTTGGTTGTTCTTCATATTCCAGGTAACATCCACTGTTAGTCCAACGAAAAGAACATGAAGGTGGAATTGTTGTAATTGTTATGTTAGGCAAGAAATAATAAATCATGCAAAATAAAGTACATCCTACTGGTGTAGTTCATCAAAACTGAACATTTAATATTAAAGCGTTACTGAACAGAGAAAATGTTAGCATAGCGCTTTCAAGGAATTCCTTAAATTGACTCAGAAAACACTCGAATGTTCTACGATCTACGTAACAGCAAGAGGTATGCGAGTGATGGGAAGAATGTATTTTACTTCAGGCAGCTTCGTCAAATACTAAATCGTTTTCAGTGTACTAAGGCTACATAGCATACGTATGTGTCGGAATGATCACTGCGGCTGATCTTATGATAAATGAAACTAATACTTCAGAGGATTAAATTAGAAAATAAGCACAAAAATTTTGAAATGAAAAAAAAATCATGAAAGCCTGAAATGATATTTACCTAGATTTTTTTTTTTTTTTTTTTTTTTTTTTGGACATACAATTTTTGTCAAAGTATGGCCGAGTGGAAGATCACATGGAAACGGAAAACACAAAATGTCTGTAAGGTTTTTACCATTAATTACCAAAAGTTTTTTTATTCTTTTAGTTCTCTCTGAGACTGGATATATTTAATTGCAAATATTCTGGGTGGTAATATGGTTGTGAGCATTTTTATGATAAATTTGAACCAAATTTAGAAAAATATATTTTCTTTTATAACTGAGATACCCCGCCGTTTTCTCAGAAGGAAAAGTATCTCGAAAATCGCAAGAAACTTTTCATTGTCAAAAAAATTTATGTGGAGTCATTCGTCCTGAAGTTCCTGTACTGTTATTCAGCAGCGTTTGTCGGCAAATAAAGAACAAATTCAATTTCGGAAAAAGAATTTTTAACAAATTTGTTTAAAATTTTTTATCTTTATTCTTATTACCAGGACGTCAGTACTAAAAATTCCTTCTAAAAAAGTATTGTTTTTTTTTCTTAACATGGATAACCAATGCTGGAAAACAGTGCAGCAGATCATTCTTTTGAACACAATTTGAGAGTAAAGAATCATAACGGTTGACAGGAAACGCGTTTTACTAGGTACAATTTGATTTTCTCACGTAATTTGACTAACTATAAATATGAAAATGAGATATGCTAGAGAAACTTCTCTATTAACCTTCGTTTATTTCATTTACGTTTTCCTCGTAAAAACTGGAGCTGGTAGCTAATACGCCTCTCTCTGTTTATGCACAATTCTGATAAATTTCGAGCAAAAGATCAAAAATGGTCAGTTTAATACAGCATTCTCATGAGTAAATTTAGATAATTCATATAACATATTAATCTCTCATATTTTCTAATCGAAGTTTTACCTCCTATGATGTACTGGAGAAAAATTAAATCCGGAGTAAATCATATGTGGTGTCATTTTGAATGTATTTCATCTAACCTTTCTGTACAAACTCTTTTCGATATTGTTTCTATCTTTATAGAATATAAAATCAATTGTCAAAGAATCTTGTAATTGAGATTAAAAATGACTAAGAACTGGACTGTTCTGATTTTCTCATTATCATCCAGATTGACAAACGAAGAGGCCCCACAAGATTAATGCCATCGGCATCATAGACTGTAATGCAGACATAAGTTAAATTTGCTCATTTGTAATTGATCCTGATGAAAGAGTGCATCGAAGTTCTGAATGCATTCACAGTTGGTTTTTCACTCTTTACAAAGACCGACATGTGAAAAGTAGTGAATTGTATAATTTATATAATGTATAGGAGTTGAACATAACTTTTAGATCCTAAAAATATAAATATCGATGCCATTTTGCTTGGTGGGATGTAACTGTTCACTGTCTGAATAATCAACCGATATCACAAGTTAAAACGAATTATAGGTAGAAGTGTTCGCGAACTGTCAGTGATTAGATTAGTGTCAGAATAGTAGGATAAAGCATCTACTAAGTTAGTTTTCCGAGTGGCAGCGAGCAGCCACTGTGGAAAGAAATGGAGGAATCTTGCTTGCCTTGCAGACATGCAATATGATAACTCAGCAGGAAGGGAACTATGAGATCTATGAGATCAATAACATCGCTAACCAAAAAGATGTTGGAAGGATGTCCTTAAAGCTGGAGCAAGTCTACAGAATATATGAAAATAATTGAAGGAGTGCCAAATAACATTCAAGTGGTCAAGGGACCTATAAAGAAATTTACATCAATCAACACATTCAAACAAAGAAAATGAGTAAAGTGAATATAGTTAATATAGTGATTGATGCAATATGAAAAAGAATGCCGAAAACATGTAATTTATGTGGGGTGTGGTATAGCATTGTAAATCCACAAAACCTGATCAGGAAATGCTATGCATGCCACGTACATATGTATCCTTAGTGTGCAGAAGTCCAGCAAAATATAAGTAAGGACACAAGAGTATTTTTCTAAACATGTCTATCATGGATAGATAATGTTATTAAATCGAGATTTAATGTGCAAATAGTAGAGGATGAAGATGAGGAAGAGGAAGTAGAGGAAAACAGAAAAGAATAAAATAAAACTGAAGTGATAGAAAAAAAATAATGAAAAGAAAGAACAGGACAAGAGTTTGGATGCAGAGATGCACACAGATATTATATATGAGGCAATGCAGCAGCATACATACAATGGAATAAATTACGACATGACAACACAAAATAAAATCCCGAAGAGGCTGTACCCAGATCTTCATACCGATGGGAAAGAGCAAGAAAAAAAAAGAAAAGAAAGACATAGCCTGCACCCTTTTGAAAAGAGGGAATCGCAGATTCGGTGAAAGATGTATTTATAAGCATCACAAGGTATGTCACAATTATGAGATTTATAGCAAATGTCCAAGCCTAGACGGCTATGAGGATGAATGCAGCGATCTACATCCAAAAATATGCAAAAACTTAAAAGAAGGAAAAAGTTAAGTTCAACAAAAGATGTAGATATATGCACCCTGTAGCCATGAATCAAAATCAAATAAAAAATAAAAATAAATACGAAGCAAATAAAGAAAGGAACAAAGAACATGAGGTGAAGGAAAAAACAAGCCATCAACGCGTTATGAAATGTCAGCATCGAAATATCAAACAGCAGACCCAGATGAAAGGGGATGGTGCAGATACGGAGATAAATGCAGATTCATACACAAAATTAATAAATATGAGGACGGAAGATCAAATTTACTGGAAAAGTTGGATTTTTTATTTCAGAATTTATGGACATGAAGAAAGGGACAACATGCTAGAACAGGAAAGAAGCATGGGAAAATCCTTATTATTACCCATATTAAATGATGGGGATAACACGCAAACCATCATGGTGATGACTGCGCAGGGTTTAGTTAAGAGTAACTCAAAAAGAAAAATAGAGTTCTTAGAAGAACTAACCCAAACTGAAAAAATTGATATAATGAATAAAAGTGAAACATGGAATTCCAAGAGACTGGTAATGATGATCAGATAAAAGGGAGTTCAAACGTATAGATCATATAGAAAAAATTGGAATGAAGGGTGAACCGCAATATATGGGAGAGACATAAATCAAGGAAAAATATATGAAAAATATAGTAACACAGAATGTGAATTAATAGCAGTAGAATTTGAATCTGAAAAATTGGTGAACATCGTAATATATAGACCCCTAATACTAAAGAGTTTGAAACAATTGGATGATATATGTAGAAATCACAAGGACTTGGTCATGCTCCTATCCGGAGACTAACTTTCCTTTCATAGAATGGAAAGAACGAATAGCAGTGTGTGGTTGTATTTATACATATAAAAAAGAGATTAAAAGTAGCGCTGAATATAAGAGGCAATTCGAAAAGCTATTAGATATGCTACTATAACACAACATTCAACAAATAAATCACCTGCCAACAAGAAAGGTTAATACTTTAGACCTAGTATTTGTGAACTAGGTGAATTATGTTAAAGAAATAATAGTGTATAATACAAGTATTTCAGGCCAAAATGTCATAAAATTATCAGTCTGTCCCAAAGCAAGTGAAAACAGATAAGCAAGAGATGAAAAAGTGTGAGGGATATGGAAAATACAATTTCAATAGTATGAATATAAAATGGTCAGAAATAAATGAAGAATTAAGCAAAGATTGAGAAAACATATTCATAAGTGATAATATACAGATAAATACGGGTATATTATATAAAATATTAGACGAAATAGTGGATAAGTATATACCGAAGAAGAAAGTAAGCATCAGTCATGCATACCAAGAGATAGGATCTTGTTCCAGAAAATCAGAAAGTGGAAAAAAGTTCTTGCAAAAGAAAAGTAAGATAGAATATGCAGAAGATTATACTATCAAAACAAAATGAAAAATGGTACTTAGAAGAAAAGACCCTAGAAAATATCAAGCAAACCCCCAAACTATTGTACTCATATGTGAAAAAGATGAATAAAAGAGGAGTAGAAATAGACCCTCTAAGAAATTAAGGGAGATTAACGAATGAAAAAAAGGAAATATGCAACATATTAGCAGAAAGATATAAGAGATTTCTGCTAATCCTAAAAGTGGAACAGCAACCGGACCAGATTGTGTCCCTGCCATTTTGTTGAAGAAAGTAGTTCATTCTATCACAAAGCCGCTTGCAATATTATTAAGGCAAAGTGTAGATACAGGCAAGATTTATGATGAACATAAATTAGCATAATTGTATTACCCCTACTTTCAAAAGTGGATCAAGACTACAGGCAAGTAATTATAGGCCTGTGAGTCTAACATCATATATTATGAAAGTGTATGAAAGGGTAATGAAGAAAACTATTATTGAAACATTTAATGAAAAATAATTTGTTTTAATATAGGACAACATGGTGGTTTTTGTACCCGAAAAAAGAACACAACCCAACTGTTAGGTCCACCGTGATACCCACACTACCAAAAGGATATTGCACAAATAGATAGTGTACAAAGGTCCTTTACAGCTAGAAGACAAGCAGTTAAGGATCTTGATATATAGTCTAGAAAAGATAAAAGAACGGTACATGATAGTACAGGCATGGAAACAGATAGAAGGAATTGCGAAAACATCATGGAAACTAAAAATATCAAAAAGAGCAGCAAGAGTAGATTAATAGTGGCCAAAATTTATACCAGGAAACTAAGGAAAGCACTGAGGACATTAATCCACTAAGCGCCAGCATCGCACAATGCAGCGTCTATTCAATGCGTTGGCAGCTCCATCTGAGGAACATATCAGGAGTGAGCGTAGATGTGTTTAAGAATAAACTTGACAAATAACTAAGCTGCATCCACATCATCCAAGATTGGAAGAGGCAAAATATACCGGAAGATGCATTAGTAATTCTCTGGTAGACATTAGAGGTACCTCACACTGAGGGACCTGGGGCAACCCGAACGAGCTGTAAGGTAAGGTCTCCGAATTTTCTTGGTTACAAGAAGAATATATGAAATTGATGAACTTCATTTTTTTATTCAAGACCTCATCTGCTTTTTCAGTATTGTATTTTTGCTGTGAATCTTAAGCGTCATGTTTTTGTGAAGATTTACTTCAATTATCCTGTTTAACCAGAGGCTTTTTGCAGTTATTCAAAGAAATTTAATAAAACAAATTCTTACTCTGCTCTTTCTCCAATTCTTTAACGTAATCCTTTTACGTGTATGACAACACAGGCCAGACGATTTATTTCTTCCGTCTTGGAATAAATTTACCAGAGATCCAATCAAGAAGTGAAAATCACCTGAAGTACAGACGCATGAGAGGGTGGAGGGGTGGTGGGAATGGGGGTGGGAGGGGGTGGTTGGGGATGGGGGGTGGGAAGGGTTGTTGGTTTCCGCGAAGAAGGAGAGTGTGGCAGACAGAGATAGTCAGGCAAAGAGATAGAAACAGAGTGATAAGCACAGAGAGGGAAAAGGATATGCATGGATATGAATAATTTGGTATTCAATCGAAGAATTATAATTGAAGCAGAAACTACAATGCAAAAGGACTGGAATATAATCCATTAGTTAAAATTCATTTTAGTCCTTTGAGTTGCCATGAACTGATGAGTTGTAATCGCTTTAACCGTTTTTGCTTCACTTATATTGGCCTTCGCTGATAAAATATTTCACCTTAACCTTTATATCCTACAGCCAACTATCTTTGCCATTCGAAATTTAGAGAATTCACATTGTCTTACACCTTTTTTTGATAATTCGTCCATTTTCTTTGCAGCATCAAGGGAAGTATATTAAAGAGCATATGCAACTGCAGTGTTTCCCTAAATATTACTTTGCAGATAAAAATGTTATCATCCTCGGTTTTCAGTTCTGCTGTCAATGGTAAGCATTGCTGAACCTGTTTCTCTCAATAATGCTCAGATCAGACTGTCATCAGAGACCATACTAACTTACAAATCTTCCATTCCAGCCTTTCCACTCACAATGCCAGTTTTTCTCGTTAACTTTTTTCATTGCTCATTGATTTTATTGTTATGCTTCAATTTGCCCGAGTCATTGTGCGACTATGAGCATCAGACTTTCGTAACATCTCCTTCTGTTGTTACTCAATCCTATATTGTGTCTACAGAGAACGGTTGTTCCTCCTTGGTACTTTAAAAGAAGATTTTATTTTATACTAAGAAGGAATGTAATATCCTGATGGTCTGATATCTTTACTGTAACACTGTTATATCTATGGTTCAGATTAAGCAGTATTAAATGCTTCAGTGACTCAGGTTGACTATGATAAGCCACCGAACATGGCTTCCCATCTAAGCATTCCTTAGAATGCGTGTTCGTAAAGTAGTAGATTCCCAATGCGAATATAAAGGCTTTTGATCTAAGATGCCTGCAGTGCTTTACCATGCAGTATTCAGCTGTGGAATTACAAATTGCTGAAAGATAATCCAAGCTCATTAAAACAAGAGAAACCAGGCTGGGCTTTGCATTTGCAGCGTTTATGACAGCTCTTTTGACTACTCTATTGAGGTATGAATTTTTTTTTTGAAATGTGATGCAGTGATGAAATTAGGTCAGTGTTTTATGTACAGTAGGGCTACATGTATATTAGGACTGTTCTCTTAAACGAGAATTAATATCGTTATTAGAAGCTATTTTTCATATCTCTCTCTCTCTCTCTCTCTCTCTCTCTCTCTCTCGTCTCTCCTCCTCCTCCTCCTCCTCCTCCTCCTCCTCCTCCTCCTTCCTCCTCCTCCTCCTCCTCCTCCTCCTCCTCCTTTCTTAAAGATGCATGGAGAGTTTGAAGTAAATG
This sequence comes from Macrobrachium nipponense, assembly GCF_015104395.2. Taxonomy (NCBI): domain Eukaryota; kingdom Metazoa; phylum Arthropoda; class Malacostraca; order Decapoda; family Palaemonidae; genus Macrobrachium; species Macrobrachium nipponense. Next base: position 46,591,238 of record NC_087207.1, read on the forward strand.
ATCTAATGAAAATATGAGTGGTAAAAAAATTACAAATGCCTTTTATCGTAGATAAGTGTAAAGCGTTACAAATAGGAACAAACAGCCCTCATGCAGCTACATGCTGCTTGGGAATGACATAAATAGTGTAGAACAAGAGGAGGCCTTTAGAGTCATTATTACCAAGGACTTAAAATCCACAAAAGAGTGCATAAAAGCTGAAAAGAAGGCACAGAAACTAGTGCGATACATAAAGAGGCAGTTCAAATACAGAAACAAGGAAACGGTGCTGCAGCTCTACACTTCAATAGTTAGACCTTATCTTGAATATGCAGTACAGTTTTTGGTCACCAACACTAAGAAAGACATAAATAGATTTAGAAGGAGTACAAGCAAGAGCCACAAAATTAATTCATCCATCCGTGCAGGCATAGGTTTACCGAAGACGACTAGAGAGCCTGAACATATAAGGCTTAGAACATGACGATTGCGAGGACAACTAATAGAAACATTTAAAATACTGAAAGGCATAACAAAAGTAGACAGTAACATATTTACGTTAAACGAAAACCAGACAAGAAATAATGGAAGGAAACTAGAACTGAAGAGGTACAACACGTCCCACAGTGGGAACTTCTTTACATACAAGATGTGTGACATATGGAATAAACTGCCAGCAGAAGTTGTAAACAGCAACAGTGTGGAAGAGTTTAAAAGAAAGCTAGACAAAATCCACTGTGAATGAACAGTAAAACCTGCTCCTACAGATAAGTGAGCACACGATGTCTCTTCGGAGAGAATAACACGTCTTTGAGACATCCTAATCCTTGTAACTCCTCCTACTCCACCTCACCCAAAACAATTCCTTAAATCATTGCAACATCAATACCTTTAGTATCCTTCCAATATAGATAAGTGCAACATTGTCCCAACAAATTATGAAAGTAAGCCAACATCAAATTCAGGATCGTTTGGGAATAAACGGTTTATTCAGTTTCCGGACAACAATTTGTTAAAGCAATCAGAGTTCTTACAGCAGTTTATCAAACAGGTTAACTTTCAGGGTTTGACTATTCTTACAATAATTTGTAAACGTGAGCAACAACAGCGATTTCAGTATCATTACATACTTGTAGAGTGGAGACATCAACTTTACCCTCGATATACTTCCAATAATTTGTAAAGAAAATAGGTTACAACATTGTCTTCAATGTCCTTCGCCAATTTGCCGAATCATTCAACTGCTTAACTTCAGTGTTTTACTATAATATTTACTAGCAAAACTATCGTGCCTCCAACTAGCAAAACTATCGTGCCTCCACTGTCCTTCTCACAAACAAAGCAACCCATAATTACAGAGCTAACTACTCCGAAGCTCATAAACACCTAGCCATCTACCCCGGCCCCAACCCCATTCCACTTTCATTATATCTCTCCCCACAGAAGCAGCCTGTAATTCAATATTTTACACCGAAGGTGTACGATATGTAATGACTGAATCTCGCCCTTCTGGCAGTCATGTTTCTCCAGTACGGCACCGCTCTGTTTCCTTGCTTGCACATTGTTTTGCACCTCTGTGATTTTGTGTACTTCATTAGACATTAAGAACCTACTTTAAGTATTTCGGTGTTTCATAAATTAATTTTATAAAAGCATTACTATTATCATTATGGCATTGTGGTGTGAAAAGTTTTTATTTAAAATTTATCATCAGACGTTAATCTATTTGGATACTTCAAACTTTTTCTTCTTTCTGCGGTTTCTGGTTGTGTCGAACACTTCCACGCTGCCGTTGAATTTTTCTTTCGCTACCACTCTCTCTTTCACTGTCATCGCTCTTTCGCTGTCGTCACTCAGTGCCGCCAATCAACGTTGTCACCGTCATTTGGGGGAATTGGGCGCTATCTTTACCGTAATGATGGTTAGCGCTCTTATGTTGATTGAAGAATTCAGTCTACGGTTTGCCATGAAGCTCCGCTGCGCTGAATTTGAAGTTCCTGGTTTTCCGCTCCTATGAACTATTGCGTTGCTTGTCCGCTACAATGAATTGTCGAGTTCATATGGCTTAGGAATGCGGACATCCGACGTTCACTATTCTTCTTAGTTTCTCACTGCGTTTCGTCGCGCGGCGAAGTAAGTTACTGCCACTCAATTTCGTTCGCCCTCTTTGCGGTTATGAAGTTGTGTGTCTACGTCGAAGGATGCCCAGTCTCGGAGATATTTTTCGTTATGATTCGACGATTTTTCCTCTTCTTCGTCCTTCAAGTTATTGAACTCGGTAATTCTTTTCTTCAATTGTAGAGTTTGTGCCTTCGAATTTTTCTGTTATTTGCTGGTTCTTGTTATAGTGCTTAGTGATTATCGCTCCGCTTTTCAGCGATAATTCAATTAATTGTCTGTCGGTACTTTTTATTTTCTTCTCCGCTTTTTATTTTTCCACTATGCCTGTGTGTATGTGTGCGTTTAATCACTATATGCGTTGGTGTTTGCACTTAGAATCCACATTCGCTGTACACCATTTATGTTATGGTTTGGTTTTTCTCTTTGTTATTAAGTCTTTTCCCTTTGCAGTTTTGGTTTGTATTTGTTTCCCTTTTAGTTTTGTTATATGGGGGTATCATTCATCTATTTTACTTGGTTGTTGAGTTTAGATCTCTCTTAGGAACTTATTGTTATATATTGGAGAATACTTAACTGTTTCTGGACGTCTTGCAGATTTCTCAATTAGTTCATTTAATTCTTTTCATTGATCCACTTTCTCAGGAGGCTTTTGGCATGGATTCGTTTCATTGGATTCTTGGCAAGTTAAACACCACGTTTTCCTTCTTAATTATTATTATAACACACAAATTCACTGTCCAATCACACACAAATTTACACAGGGTAACCGGAGTATCAACCGACAAATGTTTTGCGTCCAGAGGTGAGTTACTAACTAAACTTTTCTGTCCTTTCAACTGAGGTCTGAACCTCTTTCTGAAATTCACTCCTCCTTTGCTACTGGAGAACACCCTAGTTCGTCTTAATTGGTTGATCTTGAACGCCCACTGGTTCGGTTCCACCCCAAGGCGAATCATAGTGGGTGCCGTGATTCATCGTAACCACCCACTTGATGGGTCAAGGTTCAACAATTACAACTTGCCTCATCACATTTTGTTGTGTCGAAGGCTCTGGTTTTATGGGTCTCACTTTTCAAACATCCTATTTTGCGTTCAGTTTCTACCTCTCTCTCTACCTCTCCTTCACCCTCATCTACCATAACTCTACTAGTAGATTTTCCTAGCTAATTTATCCCCTACATAATTATTTCTACAGTCTTCTGGCTTCTTAACACACAAAATAAAGGGTTTAAAAAGTTTATTTTTCGTTGTCAAAAAATGTACGTGGAGTAATTCTTTTGAAAAGTTTCTACCCTGTTATGTTGCAACATCTGGCGATAAATATAAGGAAAACCAATTTGAAAGTAAAGAATCCTTTAAAAGAAATGATAGACAGTTATTCTCTTTATTTTCATAACAAAGGCCACAGTAAAAAGTAATTAGCCTTCAAATACTACATTGCTTTCATTCTCATATATGCATACTGGTGAAAGTGTAACAGAAAGTTCAATTCTAACAGAAGCATTTTAGTAGTAGGAATGAAGAGAGCTGAAGAAAAACGAGTCTCCATAAGGTTGGAGAATTATTTCTTGTAGTTTTTATCAACTAGTATGTTTCCTTAGGGTGGGGGAAAATCTTCATCAACCTTCGCTAATTGGTTTTATGTTTTCATAACAAAAACAGGAACTGGAAACACTCCCAATGTTCTATGCAAAATCCAGATATATTTCGATCAAAGGTTAAGATCGTCAGTTTTAAAGCAGTATGTAATTGAGATATTATTTGTAAAGATTTTATGAAATATCTGGTCGAATTTTTATCCACATACTTCTCAATATGTCATACAGAAAAATAAAAATCGAAGTAAATTATGTATCGTAGTTTTTGTTGTATTTCTTCTAAACTATTGTGAACAAATCCTTATAAAAGCAAATATCGATGAAAATGCAAATCTGATTAAGACGTAAGCATATAAATACAAACAAAATGCTTCCATTACTTTGACATCACTCAACCAAACAGATGAGGATGTCACGCCAGATTAATGCCATCAGGCATCATATGGTTGCATCATGCTCAAATAAGTTAAATTTGCTAGATTTTCTCAACAGCTTAACTTTGACATGTGCAGCCTCTCATAATTGTACATTGGCTCATTACTGTCAGATTCAGTAATCGGTTCTTCCTTCTGCTGAGACGTTTTGGGATTTTCTTCCTGCTTCTGATCTTTAAGACATATAAACATAATTTACTCCGCCGATAATTCTTTCCTTAGGAATTTTAGGGAGGTTATTTTGACTTCGGGAAGGTTTCGTCATAATGTTTCGGTCTTAGGAACGATAAGACCGACATCTCGTTGCTGATTACCAAAATGTATCTTGTGAAATTTGTTCACATTATAACTAATTTCTTTTCCCTGGAATCAAGGACAGAATGAACTTTCTAGCTCCTTGACGACCCACGTTATTATCAGTTGCCTGATATTCTATAGATGTGAGAAAGTTCGGCGAATAGAGACACATGAGAATTGAAGGTTTGTAGTGCTGTGTCACTTATCGATTTGATGAAAAATAGAAACCGTGAACTGATGTGTACACTGTACAGGGTACCGTAAGTTGTTTTGGCTGGGTGGAATTATGAAATGCTTATGGATACTGGAGCCATTTATTCTGAATGGAAGTTGTGCAGGCAAGCTCACAAAGGGCATCTGTTATACTTTTTCATAAATAGTACTTTAATCAGTACATAGGTGAAAGATCACATTTAGGTGACTTTTAATAAGTAAAATGAATAAATGTTTGGAAAAAGAAAAGACGAAAGAGGTAGTGTAAGTAACAGCTATTATTATTATTAGAACGCAGTCTAACATTGTTGGTATTGTAGAGCAATCTGGAAATGATGAAATCTGTTATTTAGATGCAGGAAAGAAACGGCATCTTGGGGGTGGGCAGGGGTTTGGTTAGTGTTTACGGGACTGGAGGTGCAATTAGGTAAGACACCTTCGGTTGTAAAATATTGAATTACAGGCTGCTTCTGTGGAGAGAGATATAATGAAAGTGGAATGGGGTTGGGGCCGGGGTAGATGGCTAGGTGTTTATGAGCTTCGGAGTAGTTAGCTCTGTAACTATGGGTTGCTTTGTTTGTGAGAAGGACTGTGGAGGCACGATAGTTTTGCTAGTAAATATTATAGAAAAACACTGAAGTTCTGCAGTTGAATGATTCGGCAAATTGGTGAAGGACATCGAAGACAATGTTGTAACCTATTTTCTTTACAAATTATTGGAAGTATATCGAGGGTAAAGTTGATGTCTCCACTCTACAAAGTATGTAATGATACTGAAATCGCTGTTGTTGCTCACGTTTACAAATTATTGTAAGAATAGTCAAATCCTGACAGTTAACCTGTTTGATAAACTGCTGTAAGAACTCTGATTGCTTTAACAAATTGTTGTCTGGAAACTGGAAAAACCGTTTATTCCCAAACGATCCTGAATTTGATGTTGGCTTACTTTCATAATTTGTTGGGACAATGTTGCACTTATCTATATTGGAAGGATACTAAAGGTATTGAAGTTGCAATGATTTAAGGAATTGTTTTGGGTGGGGTGGTGTAGGAGGAGTTACAAGGAGTTACAAGGATTAGGATATCTCAAAGACGTGTTAGTCTCTCCGAGGAGACATCGTGTGCTCACTTATCTGTAGGAGCAGGTTTTACTGTTCATTCACAGTGGATTTTGTCTAGCTTTCTTTTAAACTCTTCCACACTGTTGCTGTTTACAACTTCTGCTGGCAGTTTATTCCATATGTCACATATCTTGTATGTAAAGAAGTTCCCACTGTGGGACGTGTTGTACCTCTTCAGTTCTAGTTTCCTTCCATTATTTCTTGTCTGGTTTTCGTTTAACGTAAATATGTTACTGTCTACTTTTGTTATGCCTTTCAGTATTTTAAATGTTTCTATTAGTTGTCCTCGCAATCGTCATGTTTCTAAGCCTTATATGTTCAGGCTCTCTAGTCGTCTTCGGTAACCTATTTGCCTGACGGATGGAATTAATTTTGTGGCTCTTGCTTGTACTCCTTCTAATCTATTTATGTCTTTTCTTAGTGTTGGTGACCAAAACTGTGCTGCATATTCAAGATGGGGTCTAACTATTGATGTGTAGAGCTGCAGCACCGTTTCCTTGTTTCTGTATTTGAACTGCCTCTTTATGAATCGCACTAGTTTCTGTGCCTTCTTTTCAGCTTTTATGCACTCTTTTGTGGATTTTAAGTCCTTGGTAATAATGACTCTAAGGTCCTCCTCTTGTTCTACACTATTTATGTCATTCCCAAGCAGCATGTAGCTGCATGAGGGCTGTTTGTTCCTATTTGTAACGCTTTACACTTATCTACGATAAAAGGCATTTGCCATTTATTTTACCACTCATATTTTCATTAGGAGGAGGAGGAGGAGGAGGAGGAGAGAGAGAGAGAGAGAGAGAGAGAGAGAGAGAGAGAGAGAGAGAGAGAGATATGAAAAATAGCTTCTAATAACGATATTAATTCTCGTTTAAGAGAACAGTCCTAATATACTTGTAGCCCTACTGTACATAAAACACTGACCTAATTTCATCACTGCATCACATTTCAAAAAAAAAAAAAAAACACAAAAAAAAAAAATCATACCTCAATAGAGTAGTCAAAAGAGCTGTCAAAAACGCTGCAAATGCAAAGCCCAGCCTGGTTTCTCTTGTTTTAATGAGCTTGGATTATCTTTCAGCAATTTGTAATTCCACAGCTGAATACTGCATGGTTAAGCACTGCAGGCATCTTAGATCAAAAGCCTTTATATTTACATTGGGAATCTACTACTTTACGAACACGCATTCTAAGGAATGCTTAGATGGGAAGCCATGTTCGGTGGCTTATCATAGTCAACCTGAGTCACTGAAGCATCTCTTGTAATCACCACGGACAAAACGACAGCAACACTCTCTGCACGGTTGGTGGACGTCTTGCTAGCGTTGGGAAACGACTTTTTAGTATGTCAGTCAAGTCACTGGTCAATCTAAGAAAATTAACCCAGACATACTACTTCTATCAAACAATGATCTCAAAAAAGTCAGAAATACTAACTGAACGTCTCCCAATTAACTCCCTTTAATATGACTACTAGAAAATAAGTCATTATCACAACTCTCAAAGAAAAAAAACATCAAGTTCTCCAACTCAATTCTCTAAACTCACACATCAGCACGCATACAACTCAAAAATCACAGCAACTCCACGGACTTATGCACTCACATTTCAAACTCGAATGTTATCACAAGTAAAAAAAAAAAAGAAAAAATCATAATGAGCCCAAGGAAAAAAAAATCATGTAACACACCCAGACCCAAAAAATGTTCTCTCAAGCTCTGATATCTAAACAACCCACAAAATCAGTAAAAATCTCCAATGTTTAACAGCAAAAACCCCTTTACTGCTCAAATAATTAATCACAATGAAACTTAATGTCAAACTCCCATTTACGTAAATAACAACCCCCGACAAATCACATCCCCCGTCCAAAAAGAAATGCTATTTAAGCTCAATCCCCCAATTACATCTCTCGTAGGAAAAGGAAGAAAAATAATAAAAAAAGGATAATCACAAGTAGATTTCCCCAATCACAAAACACATAATACATGTATAATATGCATAACCCCCCCGCGTTTTTCCCAAGAAATGCTCCATGTAAAGTTACAGAATTTCTCGACATCACAACTTTATCGACCAACAAGGCCAGAAAGCAAACTTTCACACATGCGCTTTCGTGAAATGCTATTGTCAACATTTCCAGATATTGCTAAAATTCTGATCAATCATCATCAGAGGAAAAGAGTCAGCACATGGCTCATCACATCGCTTGTCAGCAGAAAAATCGCCTGTGGACGTGTGCTCAAACAGCAGCACAAAAAATGTCCAGTCAGACACACAAGTTTGGAAACTCATTATTCTACAGAAAAAGGTCTAACTGACAAATTTCACAAAATTAACTCCAGGATATGACTAAAGTGTTCAACGACTGTCTCGAAGACTTATTCTTCCACCATGACACTGCCCAATTATATGCCTCCAAAAATAACACACTTGTGAACATAACAAAGGCACACATCTCCATAGGACTCGTAATGCAGTAATGCCACTCGCCTCTAAATAGTCACAAAATCAAAGAGAAAGACCCACAGAAATCTTCTCTTGGCTCGAAAAAAAAACACAAAACTCCCATAACCACAAAAAAAGGGTCACCCCCAAAAATCAATTCCATCTCCACACATAAATATGTGACACCATATTAATAATAACATCACTCCGGTGAAAAAAATATTTCCTCCATTTGGTTAAAAACCACATCCACATATTCCCTCTTATTTCTCTGATAGCCATATGTTAATAAAAAACCACCACTCCAGGAATAAAGAATAATCACCTCCATTTCGGCAAATAAGAAAATATTTACCTCTATTTCCCCAATAACTCCATTTGGAATAAAACAAGGCTCCAAAAAATATATCTCCAAAAAGGAATATCACAAAAATGAAATCCTATCTCCCAAAAAATGTGCACTCAAGGCATCTAGCTCACACACTCACAAATATTGCCTCATAATCTCCAAATATGTGTCTCCATCTGCAACAAAGATGGCTGCAAAATAATTGAACTAAACATAGCTCTATCATATTGGCAAAAATATCAAAAATGGCCAAAAATATATCTCCAATATATTTTATCTCAAATTATAACTCCAAAATAATATACCTCAATTCTCCAGGGAATAACTCAATGTTATAGTCAAAAACCATAAAACTCTCTCCATTTAGCATAACTGCTAAGAAAGGGCAAAAACTCGTCAAATAAAAACTATCTAGAAAATTTTAGAAAAAATCACCAATCTGCCACAACTCATTATAACAGAATTCCAAATTCACAGTGTCTTAGCCAAGACTTCTCCATATGCACTACGACATAGGCCACTAGAAAACTTAACCAAGTTTCCTATCTCTCACAAAGTTGTCACAAATACAACAAATGTATTGTGCAAAATAAAACTCACAAATATCCAGAGAAAAAAAAATGTAGTGCCATTACGTATGCATTCAAACATGCAAGAATTCCCCCGTAAATTTCACTGCAGCATCAAATAGCTGAAACCCAAACACGTTCCCGAACAATGACTCTAGTCACGAACTGAGACATTGAAAAAATTATTCGCACCAACTGGAGAGAAAAAACAAATTCAAATTCACCCTTGATAAAGAAAACTTGTGTCAGTGATGGCTAACTTCCAAAAAAGGAGAAAAGAAAAATCAACGGCATTATCAACTATCTCCCGTGACTCACTAGATGTCAAGCAATTATCTGCTGAACTCATAAAAAAAGAAAAAAAACTAAAATAATGTGTTGTTAGTTCCTCCCAAATTCAAAAAAGATCTCACCTCCCTTGATAGCATTACAGCACCCATGTATTAGTATAAAAAAAATCAGTAACAGAAATATAATTATCGCAAAATTACCAACATTGCTATCATCAAAACCACCAGTATCAGTACAAAAAAAAAAAAAAAAAAAAAAAAAAAAAAAAACATCACCAATGTCAATGCTTGTCCATTCTCCAAGGATTCAGCACAAAATTCAGCAAAATTCAACACAATTCACCAAGATTCAGCCAGATTCATCAAGATTCAGCAAAACTCATCCCCCATGAATGACTGAAATATTCTCCAAAGTTACAAAAACTCAACAAATTATTAAGACAAGACTTCTCCCATTAATTCATTGTAATAATTATCCATGAATAATTATCTGTAATAATTATAAAATAATCTCCCATGAAATATCTCAAATCTCTCGTAAAACAAGTCTCCCGCAATGATAATTATACTTAAGCAACCCTCCCGAGACACATCTCAAGTATAATAATTATTATTAACAATAATAACTCTCCATAGTAACAATTCTCTTGCAAAGATCTCAAGTAAGGGTGAAATTCAAATTGCATACAACAGTAATGCTGAACCTTATGACACACAATTTCGCCAGCATACACCACGACATACCACCATCGCCACACAACACCATTCACGGCATCGGGCATCACCATACATCACCACTTGGCACCACTTTCAAAGTAATTTCTCCAACACAATAAAAAAAAAAAATAATCTGTGTATCCCCATCACATGTGTCTTCCAAGGCATAAGGAAAACATACACCGATACAATGCATTTCAATTCTCTTTTTATTTCCTTTTCTCTTCATCCAAGAGAGAGAGAGAAAAAAAATCTCTTTTCTAAAAAAAAAGACTCTACGGGCATTTCACTTCATCAACTAATCAATCAGCTGATGTCTTAGTATTGGAAATTCATTGTCAAGGTCAAACTCATCCCCCAACACTGCGACACACACACAAAAAAAAGAGTTCACCCCCAATGAGTTTAAAAAA
>NC_087207.1:46606779-46619279 GCF_015104395.2 Macrobrachium nipponense
AATTCAAGGGGAGAGTAAACAAACACAACGAAAAACCATAAATTTGATGGGTGAATAATTAGATACAAATTACACCTGAACCTCTTGAATACAGGAAATCAATACACCACTATCACATTAAATCATTCAAACTACACGTATACAAAATTAAGATAGGAATATCAACACATTCAAACCGAAATAAGGGGGCCCAAAACAGAAGAGGAAATCGTAAAAAAAGAACATCCTGACGATTTACAGGCTAATTTATAAAACAAACTTGTCACTAAAAAGCTTCGTTATTACTAATGCTTATTATTCTCCTCGAAGAATACGGAATCCTCCACTTCTGGAGGGGTAGTACCACAGGTGGTTAACCAACTCGGGGCCCAGTCCAGCAGCCACTCCAAAATCACAGCTGTGATCAGTAAAATTCAAAAAGGTATCAAAACCTTACCGTGGGACAACGAGATCCCTTGGCTTTATAACTGGACCAGGGGAGGTGCAGTGAAATCCAAAGAACCTCCAGATAGATATTCTGGAGAGATCTTCCAATTTGAAGATGGCTTTTGTACTGACATTTGCTGCTATGAATTATATGTGACAAATCCCAGTTTATTCGGGGTTATTGTTATTTATGCGGTTAAAAATAGCTGAGATCTGTTTTCCATACCTAACTCTGGGGAAATGATTCTCCCGTGAAACCAATGTAAGATTGGTGACCCAGACTCTCAGAGAAAATCTAACCCTTATGCCTTCACTTATCCGACTACCTTAGCTAAATCCATGATTAACGTCCAACAATATACAATCCAAAAGGACTTAGGAGTATACGAAATCCCATACTTTGACTGTAACCAATCTTACAGTCAGGTTAGGTATGGACAACATAGCTCAGCTATTTTTAACCATATGAATAACCATATACACAAAATAAACTGGAATTTGTCACATATAATTTATAGTAGCAAATGTCGATACAAAAGCCAAATGATAGAGTCGGCCTTGATTAAACAAAGACAGGTAATGAACATCTCAAAGGGCGCCTGGGATTCAGATGTCATAGATAAAATCTTCCTTCAACCAATGCTTAAGAAGATTAAAGAAGAATTATCTGCTGGGGTGACCTAAAAAGTCTAATCGTAAGGACAGTAGGAATTCCTCTCTCTTTGAACGTATTCATTTGGAAAAATTGAACACAAAATTAATTTTCTTATTGAATAGATAAAGGAACGGTCATGCCTAAGTTTATTAATTTTATGAAATATCTATCCTCAACGGTCCAAACAAAGGAGGAAATAGTCTTATCAAATAAATGGTTAAAAATTATGAAAATTCTGTTCTTATTTGCTTTTTCTTCTTTATTGATTAAATAGGTTTTAATTACGGTGTTAGTATACATTTAATGTGTATATATTTTACTACTTATTCGCAATTGATTTGTAATCGTAATTTCAGCCTGGAAAATGTATCAAGCTGATACGGATATATAACGTCGGTGCTGAATAAATGGATAAAGGGCAGAACGAGTCTCCATACTCCAATATGCTTATCCTATGAGTAATTGCTCATGTCTTCATACTTTATATACATATATATATATATATATATATATATATATATATATATATTATATATATATGTGTGTGTGTGTGTGTGTGTGTGTGTGTGTGTGTGTGTGTGTTCCTTCAACACATCATCAGTCTGCAATAATTAAATTTTTTACTTATTAACACACAACTTAAAAGTACCAATTATTTTCAAAAATAAAAACAAACATGAGTAAGTGAGAAAGGCTGTTGCAGGTTCGTTATTATAGCCATCTAGGTCTTATGTTATAGGACACGGTCAAGAATATCCAGTCCCGAATTTTCTGATATAAGGACTCATGCATCCAAATTCAAATTTAATGTGGAAAAAAAAAGCATTTTTCAATAATAGGCATACTTAACAAACAGCCTAATTAACGACCCCTTTATTCTTTATTTATCATGCACCTCTCTCCAGGCTTAAACTAAGGTTTCTCCGTCTCCTCTCTCTCTGGCCTAAGAGTTGTCTGGGCATGTACGAACTATTGTGGTCACTTGGCTCTTTTCCTTACCTTGAATAGGTAGCCTTTCTACTTATTCATGTTTTATTTCTATTTTTTTTTTAGCTGATTTTTAATTGGTTATAATTTGTACTTTTTAACTTGTATTTTATTAAGTAAAAATTTTAATTATTGCAGACTGAATGATGGTTGTTTGAAAGCAAACTGGAAACGTTTCCGTCCATATATACGTAATTATATATGCTATGAATCATATATGTAATTTTATGTATATATATCTATATATATATAATTATAATATATGATATATAAATATTATATATATACATGCATATATATAGTATATTATATATATATATATATATCTCTCTATATATATCTATATATATAGATATTTCTCAGGGCTATTTATCTCTAGATGCCATTGGCCGAACTTCTGCTAAAGGGAGCATAAAATTTATCATTCAACTCAAAAGTTTGTCTCAACGGAACCCTTGAAATCTATCCAGCATCCGACTTTAAAGTCGAGATAACAGAGCACTTTCGTGAAAGATATTAAATAAATAGAAATATCTCGTCAACATTTAAGGCCTCATTGGGTTGCTCATAGTCGGAAAAGTGTCCTGGAGCTGAAAAGACCAAACGATGTTATTACCTCTCTCAATGTTCTCGTGTTATTCACTCTGTAGGTTATCAATGTTTCCCGAGATTCAGTATCTCTGTGTGGAAGCTGTTCCGCTAGATGCCAAATACAATTTCTATCGGTTACATTTGAATAAAAAAGTTATTTCATGGAGTACAGTGCTCTAGAGAAAAGGAACAAAAATAAAAAAAATATTAAGCATCTTTATAAAGCATAAAAAAACTCAAAATCGAATTATGAAATTTCATCAGCTTCATAAATTTACTACAGGTTAAGAAAGAATGAAGGAAAGAAAGAAAGAAATAGATGAAGACTGAGAAATAGCATTTTAATAAACATTATCAGTCAACTTGAAAAAATATTAACACTTTTAAAACTGCTTGAAATCCGTTGAGATGATCTTCGTCCAAATAAAATAAATAAACGGGAAGGAAATGCGGTCGATGAAAAACGCCAAAACTTGCATCAGCATCGCTATCAAACGTCGCTTTTGGTAGAAGCGAGACAGTTATTTTCTCCCATAATATTCCCAATGACAAACTCCCAAATTTAGCCGGAGGGAGAGACGGTGCTGTAAGTTGGGTGCAAAGGTCTGCGATAATTTAGTGGACGTCTGATTTGCAATGCATGAAATGTATCCTCTCTCGCATTCACATAAATAAGAGAAATCTTGGACAGTATTTTCGTATCTCATATTCTGTCCTTTCATTGCCTGAAATCATTTCAGGCTCATTTTCTTCTTTGTGATTTTTTTCTTCAAAATAAACCAAGATATATATATATATATATATATATATATATATATATATATATATATATATATTATACAGTGTGTGTATGTGTGCGTGTGCATGTGTTTGTGTTTGTATTTTATTCACAAACTTATCTCTCTCTTCTCTCTCTCTCTCTTCTCTCTCTCTCTCTCTCTCTCTCGTCTCTCTCCTCTCTCTCTCTCTCTCTATATATATATATATATATATATATATAGATATATATATATATATATATATATATATATATATATATATATATATATATATATATATATATATATGTGTGTGTGTGTGTGTGTGTGTGTGTGTTCTGTGTCTGTGTCTGTGTCTGTGTCTGTGTGTAGAGTGAGAAAGAAGAGCTTAGGGCTCTTCATAATAAGTCATGAAGAACCGCGCCCCTTGATAAATTATAAGTAATTATAAAGTATTTCTTCACCCGAATTTAACCTTCAAAATGAGTCACTCTGGAACCTTACTGTAATCTTGTCGTTCATAATATGCAGACGTATATCGTTCAAACCGTCATCACGGCCTTAATCTTTGATGTATGGGAGATTGAACAGCATCTGGTTTAGCAGATTGTTTAAAGAAAACCCGCTTCCGTTTAGTGAACATAATGTTCCATATTGGCGATGTTTGCATGTACTTACTTATGGAAAATTATTTAACGGTACTTTCACCTTCACTGATGTTGACATTAATTGACCAATGTCAATGTTTACTTGACCTGTACTACTATAAGGACATGAATCTGGGTACGGCACTGAAACTTTATTCAAAACATCTTTTCGAATAAAGCATCAAGAGGAAACATTATGAGTCACATGATAGGATAGTTGGAAATTAGGGGAGTTCCGTATGGAGATGAGATAATGATGGAAGTTGCACACCTTCGCACAACTTTTTGGAGAATAATACGTAGGGGTCAGCTGAGCTCTTTTACCCACCAGAAGAGTTTTGGATGATCTAGATTAACGTGGATAAATTCATTGCAGTGATTCAAAACTATATCTATACATCAATGCTGTATCCAGGGCTACATACTCATAGAGTCCAAATAACATTAATGTGGATAATGGTTTCTTAAATTCTGTGATAAACTAATTTTTTTATATTACATACTAAATAAACATTATTACGAATGTTTAAATTTAAATTAATTACTAATCGGCAACCTACCGACTGCTTCGCAAATTGCAGTCGAAATTCACCAGACAATCCTTCAATATATAGATGTCTAAAATTTAGACCTAAAATAACAAACCTATATTGCTGCACTTATCTGGTTCCTTTCTGAATTAATTCTCTCCAGAAGAGGAGGATTTTCTTTTACACTAAACACGACCACTCTCCAGGATATACCGATCCAACTGAAATTTGCTCTAGTGCTAGAGCTAAGCCCAGTCATAAAGGTCAATTGTGTTTCGTGTGCAATTTGAACTTATTGCTTATTTATGAATATTACGAATTATTGATGAGAATGTTTCAGTTAATATAAACATTACTCTCATTTTATCATGAGTAAATATTTATTCAACAATAATTGATTACTTTGTTTTCTCTAATAATGAATAATGGCATCGCTTAAACGGTAGTTTAGAATCGTATAACTAATTTATCCTATGAAAACTAGAGCACAGGTAAACCAGCTTAAACTACATAACGCTAATATTCATTTAGAATTGCTATGCAATCGAAGATCATATTTATTCATCATTACTGAACAAAGGAATGTATTTAAATGATATGTTTATTTATTTATTTACCAATAAGGCTTATTTAATTCATATTTATACGTCCTTAATAACCCATTATTACTATTTAATGATCACCTTTAGACTTACTAATCTAATTTAGACATTAAGTCCATTTTTTCACCAAAAAAGAATTACTTATTATTTAATCATAATGATTATAATTGTACTTAACGTAACTATTAAGTCCTATTATTCAATCTCACATTTGGGAATCAATTCCTAACACGTTATTTCTATGCCCTGAATGGAAATGTTGAAGTGAGGAAATCTTATAGATGTTTTTGTATAACTAGATTCAAATACATTATAAAAAAAAAAAGAGAGAACATGCTACAATCTTTTTCCACATCGTAAATCAAAAATCTCGATGGCTCATAGTCAAGCAATCTTATCGAAGACAGTGTTTATATTTTCCTTTTCCGGCCTGATACATGTTGCGTCGCCAATATATCGAAAATCATTTTACATTTTCTGGAATAAAGTAGTTTCATATCTTGTTCACGGAAAATTCCATGAATATTTTACTTAGTGTAGGTAATAGGAGGTTTCCCCTCGCCACACGAAATTTTGAGAACTGCAACTCTTTCACTTTGTTAGAATTTTTTTATATTTACAATATTAATGAGATTTTCTTAACGTTCGCAGGTATTTCGTCATTTTTATTTGAGACTATTAATCTACGACATTTGTCAGCATTTGTCAGGTGTATTGTTCAATTACATATTTATTCATCTAAGGGTACCGCTAATCTTTTCATGCTTTGATGAATGCATGTTTTTTTATTATGGCATCGATAATTCCCTCAATTGTATTTGCGTCTTCACTAGAAATGTCACATCGTTTTTCCTAAATGCCGAACCTTAGGCAAAGTTCGTATTCTGATCCAGACGTTTGGCCAAAGACAAGGCAATCATGACTTCCGTTGGCGGTTCAAGGGTTTCTCGTTGACAGTTTGCAATCCCATTTTGTCATGCTTTCGTTTTTAAACTTTTTTTTTTTTTTTTCGTAATGTGTCTTTCTGTTCCTATATCTTCTCACAAGTTCTATGAAATTGTGTTTTCAGTCCCTTGCTGTCCAAGAGTTTTGGCATATTTGGTCCTGGAACAGCTTGTTCACTTAGACATTCAAGAAGCCGATGTCAATCTTTTCCAATTAAAAAAAAAAAAAAAAAAAAAAAAAAAAAAAAACACTAAAAGACAGGAAGAGGCGTCTGACGTCCATTAGCGCGTATAATGCCACTTTTTCTGGAATCATGGCTTTTTCAAGATATTAACCCCCTTTATGCTTCCTTGAATCGCTTCAAAAACGTTCAATCCGGTTTATTCTGACAGATTTGGCAGCAAATGAGAAAAAGCGGGAAAACTAGCACTTTTTTGAATGATCATATATTTCAGAAATTCAGCGTACAATTTCCCTTTGATGAGTAACTTGTCCTTGTTTAGAATTCTTGTCATGACTAAAGTTTTCCAAATTCTGTAATCAGGAGCCTGATCGTCATATTTGCATAATGATGATCATGAATCGGGCAAAAGTGTTTGATCAGAAGTGTCCCTACCTTTGCCGTAAAACTATAACATTTCACAAGACGAACCGAAAACTATTTTCCTATCTATGTTGTGTGTTTGTAATAAAAGAATAAAGAATAGTGAAATTATAAATTTGTGTTTGTGACAATATGCACGTATTCATAGTGTCCGCCTTATTTTGATTGTTCATTATTCGAACTCGTCCAACCGGGAAGAGGGTCAAACCAAGGTCCTTTAAATAAATATACCATGCATCGTTCCTTCGGCCTATTCAAAGGATGCATCGACTCCTTCGATTTAAATACAAAACTCCTCTGTCATCACAACGAGGGAGGATCTTTCAAGTACAATATTCGCGTTTTCTTCTCATATAAATTTCACTATGTTTCATTTTGGTCTCTTTTAAACCAAGTATGCAACTGTACCGGTGCCATAATGATTGCAACCCCTTTTTTCAATTTTCTTTCCATATATCTTTAGTTTACTGTTGTATAACGTAACATCTTTGAGTTCACCTCCTACGACAGATTTTCTTGTTTTGGTGAAAGTTCCGCGTGTATGCAAATTCACCCATATTCCAATGAATAAATTTACGCAGTTTTGTAAAACCCCCGTTTCCGGGACTGTAACGACAACATAAGCTAAAACTGATAATGTCTGAGAGCTCAGAAACACTAGTTTATCTCCAGGCTCAATTTACGAGGCTTACCTTCGAGCTGAAATGGATTCCATCAACTGCCGAAGGTATTCCTACATTAATACAGGATCTGCTCCGTCGTAATACGAATAGTCCCATGTTGGGCTCAATTTGCAATTCAAACGAACTGTGGCAAATCCAGACCCTAATTTTCCTCTCAATTCAATTTGGATTAATCACTTATGCTGAATATCATTATTTCATTGACAGTATTGGAAATATGCTCACTTAGTGTTCAGAGTAAGGAGATCCTATCATCATTTACTTCGGTGCCAATATCGGCATGGTAATTGACTCATAGAGAGGTTAAAGTTCGTCTGCTACTAACAGCTAAAGGGTTTTGTTGTGGTGTTGCATCTGTGTGTTTTTGAGCTTCATTGTGAGAGAGAGAGAGAGAGAGAGAGAGAGAGAGAGAGAGAGAGATGAATAAGTCAGTTTTTTCTCTGGTGTGAACATACCACACTTTTTTAACATCCGATATCTGTGCTTCTGAAACAAGCAGAGAGAGAGAGAGAGAGAGAGAGAGAGAGAGAGAGAGAGAGAGAGAGAGAGAGAGAGAGAGAGAGAGAGAGAGAGAGAGAGAGAGATATTCTTCACATCAATATGCGCAATAATTGATCTACTAACACAGCCATACAAGAAAAATCACAATATAGGAATGCTTACGGCATCTAATGCCATTGATGCTATGAACAATGCAGACTTAAAGGCAAAATCTCTCTGGTTTGACTAGGCTGTGAACAGGTGTTACTTTGCGTACAGTTATCAAATGAAATAAATTGGTGTCTCTCAGTAAGAGAGAACTATTATTAAGGACGTACTCTGTATCATGAATCCTTTTCCCACACTGCCCAACATTTCGAAAAGCGTTCTTGAAATGCCAACGAAGTGCCAGGCGTTTCACTTAGTTGGTAGTTTAAAGGAAACGCTCTCCTGGATTATTACGGTGAAAAAAGGACTCATAAACCGCACTAGCCATCACACTAAATACTCTAATGGGGAAATACTCTTTTGTTGAACAGCCTTCTTCCAAATACGATAAGTATTAATGGAAATACATACTTTATGTTAGACATAGTTTATTATTATTATTATTATTATTATTATTATTATTATTATTATTATTATTATTATTATTATTACTAAATCTTTCCTTCGTGGCTTATACCTTTATTTATGGATTTATCACGTTCCAAACTTTCGTGATTCAGTTATACATACACACAAACATATATATATATATATATATTTATATATATATATATATATATATATATATATATATATATATATATATATATATATATATATATATAATTGCAGAGATGTGTGTCTGATAACACAGAACTCCCGAAGAGAATTATTCGTATTCTTAAACTGGTAGCGAGTCATTAAAAGCAAAGAATATCCTTCATATTCTTCTAAGCAGGCTAACAATATAAGAACAGACTGTCAGTTTCAGATCTAGCCAACCCAACATTGAAAAGAAGGCAAAGCCAAACAGTGCACGAGAAGGCCATCCAAGGTATTTGTTCATTTTGCCATTTCTTATGAAATAAGAAAAGTCAAATGACCATCAGAAGTTTTCGTACTGAAGTAATCAGGGCAGCAATAACTGCCATTGCCATTTTTAATTAATGTACATGTTTTAATGGAAATGCATTAATATACATATTGAGTAATAACTGCAAGTATAACTGATTTTGCATATTTTTTTTATATTTTCTTTATTATTCATTTATTCCTTAGAATTACAAATATATTTTCTAATTATTCAAATTTCACCCAAACCACCTTTAAAAGTCAAACGGTCATGGGGTTAGACAGCCCTGGACTACAGGGTGCATATTTCCTAAAGAGATAGGCAACTGTATTCCATAGCAAGTTACTGAATAAGGACATCAATCGTAAGCAAAATGAAAGTATTCATTTATTGCACGAAAATTAATATGGTATCTTTTATATTTCTTGAAGACATTATTACCTCTTTGGCCTACTACAAAATCAAGATCTTATTATGGTATTTCATGAATTCCCAATGCAGGAATGAATTATGTATTGAGCTGTAAACAAAAGGTTAAGTTACATTCAGTGTAAGTTTAATTTTTCTATTTATTTTGATTTTGTTTTTTTTTTTTATATCGCTCTATCAAAGTCAAGTGGCCTAAGATACATGAACTTAAATGTTAATAAATATACTAAGATATATGGCGAGATATTGATTAATATTGCTTAACGTTAAACAGAAACGATCGTTATGGCCATAATAAGATATGTTGCAGTGGCAAAAATTGTAACCGACAATGCGAAGAAAACAACACCTAAAATGGAGGATTTAAGACTAATATGAATGTACTTCTCTAGAGTTTATACCGAGATAATTCCTACTGTCATGTAAATTCGAGGATCACAGCCTTTCCAGATATTACATGTTGCAAAGTATTGTTAAGTCTGAAATAGGTCATGACGGGATCAATTACGACAGAAAAAATAATGAATCTGAAAACGCCATTTGTCGACGTTTTCGATTACCTATTAAAGAGAATACTGAGGTGACCTTTTATGCTGTATCACATAAAGAAATTAATATCCAATGAAAATATGCTTAAAACTTCAAATCAGTAAGGAAAGTAGACCAGCGAATGCACTTACGTAGCATAGAATAGAGGCCAGGCTTCAGATCTCTGTATCTCCCTCTGTATCTCCCTCTTACTCTGAACGTGTCAACGGACACTTCTTATTTCGGAGCTGCCTCACTTTATTCTTTGAAAGGGGGTGGGTGTAACAAACAAGAAAAATTGTGTGTTGCGGTGCACCATGCGTTTCAGTATAATAAACCTTCAAAGACACCCCTGTTAACAACGAAAAAAAATGACTAGAGGAACTTGTTTAAAGAATCTGTAAGCTGTTCAACTAATTTTTTTCAGACTGTTGTCAAACGCCGTTTCATTCAAGGAGTGAAATTTAAAAGGGAAAGAAGAGTAAAGTTCAGAGTCCCTTAAGGTGAGGGATGACATCCTCCAGAGTTGGAATGAATTTTTTTTACGTCTCTATACACAAGAGGATGCACGTTCAGGCACTCTGCTAAGTGTTTTTTTTTTTTGACAGCTCCCACATCATTAAAAATGATTGAACTGAACTGTTCGATACATAACCATATCTTAGGAGAGAGAGAGAGAGAGAGAGAGAGAGAGAGAGAGAGAGAGAGTCAGTAATGATGATTTGAATTTTAGAATGATAGGGAAGCGGTTATGAATAGATATCAATCTATCTATCAATCTACATATACATACACACACACACACACACACACACACATATATATTATATATATATATATATATATATATATATATATATATATATATAAAATATATATATGTGTGTGTGTGTGTGTGTGTGCGCGCGAGCACATACAAGACATACTTCCATGTGTAAATCCGGTTAAAGTTGCTAGCTCTTTGCTCTTATCTTCCCGAGGAAGATCCACTATTAGTCGGTTAGCAGCAGTTTATCATTGGCACAATGGGATTTCCCAAAATGGGGGGGAGAAGATATGTATTATATGAAAAAAAGTTGGATGAAAAAACGGTTTGAAAGGATGAGGATTTTGTTGAAATAATGTGTTAAATAAGTCAAATGAAAATAAAATGTTAGTTAGCTAGATTGGGCAGAAGAGGCGTTTGTTGGGGAAAGACTGTTTTAGGTTGCTAAATATGCACAAAAGATATGCATATCTATATAACTAGCATTTGAGGCCAAGGGCCAAGATCTCCAAACAGTGAAAACAGCAATATCACTCAAAGAGGATAACGAACATACTGATCAAAACTTGAGTATTTATTATAAATAAATCTTAAGTTAAAACCACAAAAATAAAAAATAAACTGATTAGGTTATAGAACAACAAAAAAGCCTTCACCTAAAAATACCCTCATTCACACGATAGAATGAGAGATAGCAATTAGAGTAAGGAAAAACAACCTATTTCTGGAAATCCCTGAAACTTTTTAGAAGATACTGAAAGGGGGAAAGAATCTTAATCTAGATTATACAATTACTTAAAAATATTAACACAAATACAAATAACTTGCCATCACAGATCACTGTTGATTTAACATAAAAGGTGGTTGCACGCAGAACCTATATGGGTGATAGCACCACCATCAACACACAAACATGGTTGTCAATCAGCTGCTCCGGAATCACGAAGGGGTCTGCAGCCGGAGGATACACTAACGCGTGCCAGTAATGTTAACAACAAATAATTCAGTTTATATCTTTACCGACTATCCAAACAGAATCAAGCCTTTTCACGACTCCAGAGGTTTCAGGACGAAAGCAAGGTCAGTGACAAGACAGGATGCCCTCCCAAGGGCAGCAGGCAGGTCCAGAGATGCAGAGACATAGATAAAGGGAGTACATATAGTACCCTCTACAGCACACAGGAAGGGCGCCCGATCAGGGCACAGGAGACGTTTCACAAACAACAAGGTTGCAGCTTCCACAGCGACTTCAGTAATTAGGAGGAGGAGCACCATCAACGTCCTCCGTAATACAGTTGAAAGGGAGACCCTCAAATGCAGCAAGGCCTTCAGAATGTATAATCCCCCAAGAGTATCTACAGCTTTTTAAACGTCCTGCAGGAATAAGGTCAGGAAAACCTCCAAGATAAGGACCCGAATTCATACTCCTTTTCATCCTCAGCCAACGGTCCCCACCAAAAGTGAGACAACGACCCGCGAATCACCAAACAAGCATCCAGCCGAAAAAAATACATGGAAAGAGAAAAAACAACTCTCATGGGCGAGGTACCACTTAAATAATTACAACCTTCGGTGGGAGCGAGGAAAACTTTAACCAGTCTTTTTTTATGGCATAAAGAAAATAAATTGAATGTAACTAAAGGAAATCTACTTTATAGACCACGAATAAAATTAAGCAAATTAATACAGCTCCTGCCAAAAGGAAAAAAAAATAATTTATCATTTTTTAATATTCAAAACTTAAACGTTAATAAATTCTATTAAGATAAAAGAAAAAAACTTCACATCAAGTTTACTACACTAACAAAA
>NC_087207.1:46624279-46639279 GCF_015104395.2 Macrobrachium nipponense
GGCCGTAAATACCGTAAATACAATTACCACTGGTGCATAGCATTGGGGAAAAACTCATGCCGTAAAATCTCCATAATTTACAGTTTGGCGGAAGACTCAATGCTGATAATGGATTTAGCAGTAAATTTCGTAAACATGGAAACCTCAACGCGGATACTGGCTTTGTAAATAAAAAAACCCCCCAAAAAAAAAGTAATCTTTGACAGGATTTCACAGAAACTCGACATGAAAAGTTTCGTGGTGTAGCAAATGGATTTCATAAAAGTGGAAACCTCAACGCGAGTACTGGTTTGTAAATAACAAATAAAAAAAAGGAATCTCGCCACGGAAATCAACGGAAAACTCGACATGAAAGGTCATGGTTTAGCAAATGAATTTTGTTGTAAACGCGGAAACTTCAACACGAATACGAAAAATTAAATAAACAAAAATAACATTCATAGGTTAGTATAGTTTGTCATGAAGCTTAGTTCATGGTTCTTTTAATGATAATTTTTTCAATTACGCTATAAACCTGTGAAGTCTGAAGAGGTATGCAGATGCACCAAACTTATGTGGATGCGGTTGGGCAAAAAAATGAAAAATCTGTGGCAGGAGAGATAATGAACCTATGACTCTAGTCTACTTTAAAAAGCCTGGACTGCCTTTAATAATGGTACTTCCGAAGGTAAAAATAGGACAAGGTATGACTATAAAGATAAAGCATCTGTATGTTCTGTGTAAAAACATTGATAAAAGCTAAATTGATATTACTGAAATGCATACCTTGCCAAATACCTACACCCGGATACTTTGAAAGAGTACACATAATCCGTTATACGTAATCGGTTGAAATCAGTTGTACTATGTTTGTATCAATGCTCTGAGCAATGAGGTTTAGAATGTTTGATACGGGTAACTGAATAATAAAAATAATTATGAATATGCATACTTATAATCTTTATTGGAGATATTCCGTGAACAAAGAACAAACACTCAGAAACAGCTGAACGCACACCATTATTCCAGCTTCGTTGTCGGAGGTCATGAAAACGGCTGAAATGGAGAGGACGAGAACGAGCAACGAAGCGTAAAAAGTTGAGGATAGTCTGACTATTTTTCAGACGACTGCCTTCGTTAAGTGACATTTTCCACTGACAACTTCAAATCCAAAACCATAAATGAATGACAAAATTCTTTCCTCTCGATGTTTTCACTTCTGCTTTAGCAAGAATTAAAATTCATTCTATTATCAGTTGCACTGGATGGGTGTTGGGATGAAAAGCCCATTAAACTTTTCTTCATTCATTACATGCTTTAGATACTAAGTTTTTTATGAGGTTTTCTGGAAAGAATATTATTTGAAATGTAAAGAGAATTAAAGTTTTTCTGTTACTGTTCTGAGTTACACTGTGGCACATTAAAAGAATTGTGGTAGATGCCAAAATCTTAGGTCAAAACAAGTAGAACACAGTAATGTTTGAGGTAACATGAATGAAAATAGTTCTCTATTAAATTAAGAAGAAAAGGAACCAAACAAGATAATCTCCCTGTATGGTGTAACTGATAAATATCTGTTTTGTCTAGAAGACGGAGAACACTGAGGGCTGCCAGAACTGAAACTGGAGAAGAGTAATCTTGTAATGGTCGAACAGGATTTGTAACTTTCGGAACCAATACTCTGATATCTGTAGATACCGAAATCCCTACTGAACAATACTGCATCTAGTTTTAATGGCCGCATTAAAAGTTTCGTTTTCAAGTACAAAAAAAATGAACGCTTGCAGCTGAAGATTGCCGTCAATATTGTCAAATATTCCTCATTATTAAGCACAGGGTAAGTGATGCAAGATTAGCTCATGAACAAGATATCAGTTTTGCTGGATTTCAGTCTCATCCCACCACTTAATGATTAAGTATTAGGGTTAATAACCTGTTCATTTTGTATTTGGGGATATTGGAAATATGTAAAACAGAATCCTTATATCTGTACTGTGTATAATCGTAATGTCCAAACCAACACCATGTGACATGATCTTACAGTTCCTAGAAATTCAAGTCTCATCAAGTATTTTACTTCCAAAAGAATACTGCCTGTTTATTAGGGTTTTATAAGTTCCACAGCCTGTAGACTTCTTTCAGCCATCATGTACCATTTTTTTTTTCTGCGCTTCCACCACCCTCAAACTTCACATTTGTTTCTTCTTTGATTTAAAGCAACTTGCCTTTAGGGTAAAAGGCTTAAAACCCCCACATATCCAGCAATTACTGATTCCCAAAGTATGTTTAGTGGCAAGGATATTTTTAGTTTCATTTCCAAATATCATACAAGAGTAAATCCACAATTGCTGAAGTGACTGTTCATCCACCCTTTGTGAGGATAGGGGGGGGCGGGAGTCGCATATCTCCCTTCACTGTCCACAAAAGACACCAATCCTAAGTTCTCCTAACTAAACTGAAGGGTCCTAGGTGACGGTCTTGTGTCCCCAAGCATCAGAGCCTCTTCCTCTCAGCTTGGGAAAATGATAGAAATATAGAAAAACTAATTTGTCTTCTGAATTTGTCTGAAGAAAAAGGATGAGTACAGAATTCTAATCTCATAAACATTTCATAAACCAGATTATATTACGAGAAATCTTCTGAATGTAGCCTCCAGTTCGAATGGTCAAGGACCATACACAGTTTCTGAAGAGGGTCGTCACTTCACCATCTGTGGCAGAGGGATCCCACCCGGTAGCAGCAATGGCCGCACCCACGACCCTGAGGCTGAGGTGCACCCTGCTTCCTTTTCCGTCTGCCATTCAGACTGACCTGTGGTTTCTTCTCTATGAAAAGTTGTTTAGGTTCTACATCACCGATCTTTTTTCACTCAGGGGTTGACCTGAGCAATCTTGTTTTTCCTGACCCCTTAATCAATATCATCACAGCAATTCACACTAATTTTTCTCAGTGGAGGGCAATACTTATTTTTAAGGCTAACATACATCAGATGCACTCGTGGATTTTGGAGTCTTTCTGTGATGCCATCTAGAACAAAATAGGTTTTTAAATTCAATTATCAATCTGTTTCTGCAATTATTCAACTCTCGAACTTGGACTATCGATTTGAGAGGGCGCTCATCCAACATGCAGAATCTTGGCTTACATTAAATCTTTTGCAACACTTCTACAAAAATGTCTCCTCTCATCAGTTTTCTGACAGTGGTCATAATTTCCCACTTATTCTTTTTACATAGTTGTCACCATGGTACTTTGAGTTCCACGCTAACTGACTGACGATCTGTTATCCTCAATTTTCGATGGAGCAATATTGCTGAAATAACGATAAATATTATTCCTATATATATAATAGACTATACGCGGAGAAGAATAAAAAATAAAAAATAAAAGAAAAAAGGAGCTGAGCGAGCTCTGGCCACATAATCACAAACTTCGACATACAGGAGAAAAAAATGATTAAAATGCCTTAAATGTGCCTAAAGCGCCTAAATGATTCAAAATAAACATTTTCAGTTTACTAAACAAAGGAAAGAACTTCGTTATCCTGAGTTTCCCAAACTAATTAGCTTTAGCTGGGACTTTTAAATCCTTTGGATTAAAAAAAGAATTACTCTTACTATTTTTGCCAGTATAATGAGACTGATGAATACAAAGGTATTTACCGCTTCTTTTTGGCTTAGAAATGATTAAAATTGTGTTTTGCCTCAGGCGACGTGAGACTTTTCAAACCTATTTATTTGTACTGGAGCTCAAATATTTTAAACTATATTCTAAGAAAATTAAATAATGGTTAAACTGTAGTGTATATTTATGTGTGTGCAAATAAATATATACTTCTTGTAAGCTATTTTGTTAAAATAAATTCCGCTATTTTAAAAGAGTGTTTTAAAATCTGGCATGTTTTTTTTTCTTTTTTTATCAGCATCATCGTGTAGATATTAGAGTTTCTCATGTTGGGGGGATGACATTGTATCGGGGTTCCGGGATAAAATTTCATCTAATCCCGGGATGTCTATTTTTGTATGAATTGCCTCTATGACTCATTTTTGTTAATGCTCCTCTGGCTTTTAACCATATAACCATTGTTTTCAAGTATAAGGTAATGCCATAACCACTGAATGAGAGTACACTCATGTGCACTTTACTGTCTTTCTCTTTTTAATTTTTTCTTAGCTAGCTGTTCTCTCTGCAAAGCCTTAGGGTTCCTTGTCTGTTGACTTTTCAGTTGCAGTGACAGTTTGTCATTTAATAATTAATTATAATATGGAATCGTAAATACATTATATATGAAAGTAGTCACAATGTACAGAATAATATAAAGAATTCTATAAATGCTGATGTTATAGTCAGATTGCTTTACTTGAGGCGGCTCATTCATGAATCAGTCCTTAATTGTCCGTAAATATATGTACAACTTTATTATAAAACACCGTATAATATATGTATATGCTTTATTGGTATTTTCTTTTATTACTACTTAATGAAATGTTATTGGAAGTTAAAACAAAATTTTTAGTACATTCAATATATATTTTTCTGATTTACAAAACTAAAATGAATGTCTTTTTTGCAGTTGATAATATGCAAAATGAAAAAACATAATTTTATATCAGCAAAGGCTGTAGATATTTAGTTCGAAATAAATATTTAGTAACGATTATAGATATTAGTAACGATTTTCAACTTGGTAAATTAACCATTAATATTTGCAGCTGATAATATAACAAAATGAAAAATACAATTTTATATCAGTAAAAGTAAAATTAAGGGCATGGTTTTTTAGGTAATATTTATTACGAAATTTGTAGTGATTTTAACTTAGTACTTAACCATTAGACAATTCCTTATGAAATTTGTAAATAGTAATTTTACTATTAAGAGAGAGAGAGAGAGAGAGAGAGAGGAGAGAGAGAGAGAGAGAGAGAGAGAGAGAGGAGAGAGAGACTCAACTGATTAAAGAAAGATCTAAAAAAAACACAGACAATCAACACTTTTGTCGCTTAGACGGGTTATTATTTTGTTATGAACAGTCAGTAGTTTGTCCCGGAAAATCCCGGGGCAATGAGAAAAAATCCAGGGATTGTTTAACCCTCGGAAAATGGCCGGGATCCCGGGAGAGAAACTAGATATAGATATTAATATTAGGGAAACGATTTTTGCAAAAAAAACTGTATAAAACGCCTTGTCATAAAAACTAATGTAATACCATTAATAAAACAAGATTGCCATACACCACTCTCTATGTTTAAAAGAACTGCGGTATTCTAAGTCCAGAGAGTTTAAAAATACCCTTTAGAATTAATGTCCTTCGATAATTCCGAAAATTTCTTGAAATTGTGATCAAGAAAAAAAATGTCTTCAATTGACTGAAAAACCGTTATTATGTAAAGATTATCACATGTAAAGTCAAAACGTCATGGTCATAAAAACTATTTCTAAGAAGAGAAAAAAAAAGGGAAAAGAAAATTAAGTACTGCCACAGCGATCATTTCCAATTTCTCACAACATGCGCTCAAAACACTCGTACCAGAGCCTGTACGGTCTTGCTTGCAGTCCATGACTATCAAATGTTTTGCTATTAATTCCCTATAGAAAATGACTAGGAAGTTAGGTTTTTTTGTTCTATTTAGTTTTCTGTCTTTGAGCTGAGTGTGTCGCATAGTTGAAGACTTTTCTCCGGTACATTTATGTCCTCCCAGGAAGATGGGCAAGGAAAATCAATTTATTTGTTTAATATAGTTTTTGTTCCGTTTTGTGCAGCGACTATAACAGGGAAAAAATGGAGCTGGAAAATGCCTTTTAAAAAACTAAAGCAATTAGATGAATTTTAGTCTTCCAGTAAGTTTACTCGATCTGTGAGAGTAAGTTAATTCCCAAAATGGCCGTTACATGGACCTCTTAAAAATGAATATCAATCATAGCCGTGAATATTTTTCTTTTTATTACTTATTGAAAAAACATCAAACACCATGAGTTGCAACTCAAAAAAGCCAATATGATAGCTGAAGACGAGGATTGTTACGTAAGTGTTCATACGAAGCAACAACATCATATTATTACATTTACTTTTAATTTAGTGGCGGAATGTTTATTGTCTTAATTGACTGTGAGAAACATCAAAAAGACCATTGGCAATATCAAGGTGATAATTGGGCGAAGAGCACTGGTTCCTACGTTTTACGAATGAACTTGGTCAATTTTAAATGAGGGATAGAATGTATAGGAAAAGATGAAAATAGATATCAATAAAACACGATTCTTTCTTACTAGTCTTGCTAAAATATCGCTGGAATGTTTTACTGATAAAATTAATATGAACCTCAGTCCCGGATTTTGTAAAAATGATTAATGCAATTGAAAAATAAGATATTCAAAGAACCAGCAGCTAAAAGATCCTTATCCCTCGTAAAAAAACAATATGGTGATGTATCACCTAATTTGTAAATGCTAGCATTTGGATAGTTGATACTTACGCTTGTTTGTGTATGTTTTTTTCTTTTATCTATTTGTTTATTTTTCTTACCAGACGAATATAATGTGACAGTATTGCACTTTTTCTCTTCGTTAGGTGTGATCAGGTCTTGAAATAAAGACGAAAGCTCAGGGTTCTACCACCGTTCTTTCATCATTTCCTACGAGCTTATTATATTATTTGCCACGGGACCATGTAGTATTATTAATATATATATATATATATATATATATATATATATATATATATATATATATATATCTATATATATATATATATATATATAATTTTTTCCAGGGAGAATGTGTGGCGCTTACAGTTATAACTTCAAGTGTTCCAGCAACTCTTAATGATGGACACAGACGTCACCGGTACACGTTTCACAACTACTATGGGTTTCAGAGACAGTGCAAGCACGTTTTTTTGGCAATAACTCTGTAACAAACACTCGTATCAGAACGAGATTTTGCTATAGTGTATTACACCAGGTGCCGTAGTTGATAAGGGTATCGCGAATCACTAATTGTAAACGTAAAATGATGACACTTGTCCCTGTACCAAGAGGCAAAAACTCCATTCCTTAAACCAGAAATGGATACGACCACAACAGTAAATAGCTCCGCCTACCTCTCCCCCCACCTCCACCGCCACCCCCGTCCTTCTTCCTTCCCTCACCCCCCCCCCCCTCCCCTCTCTCTCTCTCTCTGAAAGTTGCTGCAGTTTAAACTTATTTTGTATGATTGTTCTATCTATTTATCTATCTATCTATCTATCTATCTATCTATCTATCTATCTAATAATATACATTGTTGTATTTACCTAAACCGATCCAGTCGGTTGTTAGCTGCAGTTTACTTATTTATTTATGCATTGATCGGCTCATCTCTCTCTCCTCTCTCTCTCTCTCTTCTCTCTCTCTCTCTGTGGTAGTGGTACTACTGTAAATGGTTATTAGAGTGAGAGATGACCTGAATGTATGGTGGAGAAGTAAAAACGATAGACACTATGATTTATGGTTAAAGCGACTTATATGTGCATCGGTATAACTAAAAACTAGTTGTCTGTTATTGCCAAAAAACGTGCTTGCACTGTCTCTGAAAACCATAGTAGATCTGGTCGTAGGCGGAAAGTAAGGATCGAATAATAGGTCTTGTGAATGCGACTCTACCACTGAGCTAAGGCGCTTATTTCACTGCTTATCAGGGACACAAAGGCATTTTTGATGAAGTATGTCCATAAACATGTGTATATGAACCTGGTCCCCTCCCATGGCGGGCAAGAATGTAACCAATCTTCACAATTTCTATATCCATACACACAAATCTATACATATGTTTGTATGTATGTATTAATTTCTGTCTGTCTTCCGTTCCTTACTATTTTTCGTCTTTCACGTTTAGCCATTTCATTGTATGGTTTGGAAAATCATGGCCATTTAGACTGCTGATTCCACGCAATGAATCATCAATGACTTCAAAACGAGAAGACAAAAAGCAGACCATATATGTGGTCCTAACGCTTTATTATTACTAGGCAAAACCCAAGACTAGCGGTATCTAAATAAACCAAAGAGCCATTTTCAATGACCTAAAGCTAGAGTCACAATGGGAGTCCCAGCGTGGAAGACTCACTACAGTCAGATGCAATACATGGAATCAATGCCAGCATGTTGAGAGAGTTGAGGCTTCTTTATTGTATATTCAAAAGCTCCTCCTCAACCTTCTGTTCTCTGTACGCGGACATATTCCTCTTACTGGTCCTACATCATTCTTATGCAATATTCAAGACCAACAGGTGAGTTATCTTTTCAAGGTCCTTGGGTGCAACACCCATGAGACGAGACTATATGAAGTGTTACAATAATATTTGCTAAAACGAAAATAGAGCTAAAAGATTCAAACGCTAAAAACAGAAGCAACACTGATAAGAATCATTGGCCAATTACCCTTAGCCTTTTTGAGCAAATGAATAATTGAGGTTTGAGAAGCGAGATTATAATTTTCGGAGCTCTTTTCGACTCAAACACCTTTTTCCATTATCATTCATCATTGCTAGAAATAATAAGAGTCTTTAGATACAAAACGCAGTATTCTAAGCTCGGAAGCGGGACAGTTTCGGAGGTGTTATTCTTTTGGTTCTCATCAAGTCTTTTGGCAAGAGACTTCGAGCCCATGTCTGTATTTGCTCTGGCTGTGACATACTGTACTTAATTAACAACATGACTAATATATATATATATATATATATATATATATATATATATATATATATGAATGTAAACATTACACACACACATACACACACACACACACACACACCACACACATATATATATATATATATATGAATGTAAACATTACCGCATATGAGTGTGTCAGCGTTGTGATCTGATACCCAAGATATTTTTCGAGAGAGCGGGCATTTCTAAAACCAAGGCTTAAGGAAGGTTGGCGTTTGATGGATGAAGAACTGTTCATGTGACACTCAGATCTACCAGCGATCCTGAGTCTGGACGATTGATAAGCCCCAGAGGCCCTAACATCAATTGATTACAAATCTAATTGCGGAGTATAAACTAGATTCACCTTACAGTCCAATCAGTCATTTTCAAGAAGCGTCGCTGTTTATCGTAAGACAGATTCTGAAAGATGTCCTTGGTTTGGAAAAAAGGATCTTAATACTGTAAGTAAAGATCTATGAATTGAATCGCCCATCAAGTTTTTCTTTTATTTATAATGAAAGTAAATATATGTAACAAGGCCTAGTTTTTGCCTTGTCCAAAAAGAATTTGATAACGTCGAACTCAACGAGCATCTGGCACCTACCTTAAAAAGAAAAGACTGCAAGAGGCATCTCAGCCACTGTTCTCAAAACTCCTAAATCTGGGGCAGACCAAACTCCAAGACACAAAAAATGGAATCTTTATTTCCCCAAAAACGAACATGATAAGAATATGAAAGTAATTGAAAACCCAATTTGAAAAAATGTTATCATCTCAAATTATAACTACACCCGTTCCCATATTAAGTCACATTAGCTGACATACATATTGCATTTTTCCCCTAAATCTGAAATGTACGTAAATATGTCAGTAAATAAAAGTCATAATTCCCATTTTGGCGACATTGAGCCCACCTGAGGGAAAAGAAATCATAACCTTTAGAAATAAAAAAAAAAATGGATGCGCATAAAATAATGGAAATAATATTATAAAATGTTTCTGTTTACATGGAAAAAAAAAAAAAGAAATTATTAGAAATTCAGTGATTTTCACTGCACTTCGGTTTCACTCTGGGCACCTGTAAATTGTTCAGTGTCCAGCAAAAGTCTTTTCTGTCCACACTAGTTGCCTTGCCCGTAGACATTATATTCCACTCTGCGGGTCTCGACGTTCGCTCATACGAACGCACTAACTTCTTCTAGTAGGTTCTTGTGTACATACCCTGATGAACGTACGCACGTACTCTAGTGTTCTCACAGTTCTGATGTTTGTGTGTACGAACACATTGAATTGCTCTAGAATGTTCAATTTGGCGTCATTATCAGGTGATATCCCTGACCGCCCAGTAGGATGCTTTGCGTGCGTACGTGCGCGCATCCTCAATTTACGATCGTCAACAAACACCTTCCGTCTGCCCAGAATATTCGCTGATCGTCGTTATTCACATTTGGAGCTTTTCCCAAAACAGCCACAGGCGTTTTGTTAAACATTCTGATAGAGTCTGTTGAGCTTTAGAAAATATGATAATTCGTCACCTCTTTTGTAGGGCTGCTAACATACATTTACTGGAGAGATACCCAGGTAGTGGTGAATGAAGAATGAGGTATTCAACTCTACTACAATTTGATACGGGTAACATGAACTTGAAATCTTTATACAAATCAGACACCCTATATTCATATACGTATGCGAAGTCAGCTGTTGTGATAAATTCTTACTTTGCTTGCGTATGTTTAAGGAGAGAATCTGTACACTATTTGAAACGTAATAACTATCGGGACTCGCATCCTTAGAACTGCATTTGTGGCGCAAATGCTGTCTTGCAGTGGCTAACTAGTGATCATTCTCAGCAACATTAAATTTGCAATTACTTTCAGGGACATCGAACTTGTGAGCGCTCTTACGACCTTCCTATCGTAAGGCTCACGCTTGTTTTTACTATTATCCATTGGTAAATTAAATCATCTTATTATTAAACTATTATACAGCTCATATATCTGTCTTGCATCTGTTGGCTGAAAGATCCTATATATCCAGTCTAGACCTCTTATCACCTCACACAATAAGGTCGGATTTTGTTCGTCTGGTATAAACTCCAACCTTATTTTCAAATTAGCTAACTGGCCATCAGCCTGGGAAGGTACGGTTCAAAAAGTCTGATCATCCATATACCGCATTTTTTTTTCTAAAAATTCACTGCTATTTTACCTATTTTTGAAATAAAAGGAAATGAGAGATTTTATGAATTGTAGGATTGGTGTGATGGGCCGGGCTAAAATAAGCACTGTTGGATACTATACAAAAAACGTCTGCAGGTGTGAACACAGTTATGAGTGCATTTCTAAACGGAATACACACATGCACAGACATGTATGTATATATATATATATATATATATATATATATATATATATATATATATATATATATATATATATATATATATATGAATAACTGATCCCGATCATAAAAAGTTATAAGATCAATATTTAAATCTTTTAATGTAAATATGTGTTCTCTTATAACAATACCATTAAAGGTATGCTAATTAAGAATAGTACGTAACAAATAACAAGATCATTTACAAAATTCCTTGTAAGGATTGCCCGTCTATTTAGTCGGTCAATAAAGCAAAGATTTAGATGTACGAATTAAGCAGTATATGTATTCAGTTAGAACGGCCTAGACTTCCAGATGCACTATTTATCCATCTGAGCGGAAAATCTCATTGCATATATTGGGGCAAATACCTCTGTAATTGCTAGATCTAATGATTATGTTTCAAGAAATTTACTGGAATCAGCAATTATACAAATCACTAATAAAAAAAAAAACCTAAATCTTAGTCTGGGATTGTACCATTTGGACCCATATATTTGCAAAATGTTTATGAAAGACCTTGAATAAATAAATTAAACTACTAATTAATTAGTCCCACATGTAGTTATCTTTTTTCTCTCAATCTCATGCTGTCTATATTTTATATCTTATGTCGTTTCTCACTCATTGTCTGAACACTAGAAAAACAATACAAAGTGGTATTGTTTTCGAATTAAATTGCCTTTCGACCAGTGTGTTTGACCGCAACGCTCATAAATCCTTAACTTGTACTGTCCTGACGTCTATGCCTCATTGTTTTCCAAATGTATTGTTTGAGGCTGCTTTTAAAACCTTTAATCTAGCACACGGGCGTTTTTTTTTTTTTCGTTTCTTTAAGTGAATTGGACCTATTTTGTTAATCCGTAATGTAGTTTGTATATGCTAACCTGTACTGCGTTTCTCTTTGTTGTGATTAGTCTTGCCTTAAGTAAGGGTCGTTAATATCGAAAGATCTCAGCGGGTCTCGGTTTTTTCACTTTCTTCTTGTCATACCTTTGCATATATATATATATATATATATATATATATATATATATATATATATAGATATATATATAGATATAGATATATATATATATAGTATATATATATATATATATGTACCTATATCTATATATATATATCTATATATATATATAATATATATATATATAGATATATATATATATATACCTATATATATATATATATATATATATATATATATATATATATATATATATATACCTATATAATATATATATATATATATATATATATATATATATATATATATATATATATAGGTATATATATATATATATATATATATATATATATATATATATAGGTATATATATATATATATATATATATATATATATATATATATATATATATATATATATATTATAATGAAAGTCTCTAGTAGCTCGATAATTTCGCCTCCACCAGTCCTCTGCAAGAGCTTATTTTAACTAAAGAGATGAGTATATAAAAAAAGTTCATGAACATTTTCCGCTGGAAATATAAAACTAACATAACAATTGTCTAAGTAAAAAATTAGGTTTTTAAATCATAAACAATTGGTCAAATCAGCAATTCTAACAAGTTAAAAGAGAGAACTATTCAGCGATTTGGTGATTTGGTCATTTAAACTTTTCTCTGAATTTGTACTGTTGGGAAACAATATGAAGGGAAAAAGGGTCCAGTTTGATATATGCCCTGACTGATATTGAAGTTCTTTTGTTTGCTAAAACATATGCAAGCTGTTTCAAACGAATTTCATGCAATCATATCTTTTTCCTTGAATAATGTGAATTTTTTTGTTCTAAGAATAGGACAGCAACAATTCTGTACATGTAAATTAACAGCACTGTTAGGAGAATTTGTTCTCTTATCGATATCTTTTCCTGTTTGTCCCAGATAGAATTTGCCACATTCACAAGGTATTTTTAAAATACAAATTTTTTTTTGTTTGGGGCTGTTGCAAATAACTGTCTTTCTACTGAATGAAGGGTGGAAAGGGAACCAGAGTATTACTCATATATTCCTTTTTGGTTGTTTAGCTAAGAATAAACATCACTCTATTTCACTGATCGAAAGTTGTTTTTCATAGCAATATTGGTGATAATACTAATCTCGTTGTCTAAATATTCAGAGCTAACTAATCTCTAAGTGCTCTTAAAAAATGACAGCTCAAAGCCATGTACTTAACATTGCACGTATGGGTCGACTTTACATTGATCATTATTAGGTTGTTACTTGTAGCTTTTCTGTGAATTGTTGAATTTAGGCCATATATGTTCTCATTACATTAGTGTCTAAAAAATTATGTAGTTGTTTGTTTCTTTCTCCATGGTGAATTTTATTGATGGTACAAAGGAATTAAGATCAGATAGAAATTTATCAGTGTCATGGTTTACACTCCAAACAGTAAAGGTTGTCATCTACGTATCTGGCAATATGCTGTTGATAATTCGAGTTTCATAGAATTTCATGTATATGCTTAGGACAGCACAGGAGACAAACAGTTGCCCATTTGCATTCCAAATTTCTGCTTATAATAGCTATTATTAAAAACAAAACCTGTATCTCTTACACAAGTCTAATTACTTTCAAAATGTCTGAAACAGGTATGGATAAAACATATTTATTTAATTTCTTATTAAAAAAACAAGCAGATCTAAAACTGGTACACAGGTGAATAAACTTTGTACAGTGGGGCTCAAATCTCATGCGACATGATTCTTTTGTATCGTCCAGATTCTCAGACTCAACGTGACGTTGCCAAGTAGTGTTAACTTTTTTTTCTAATGTCATACATGTCAACAAGTTTGCGAATTCACAGCTAGCCCTATATTCCTTATGGTTATATAAATATGATCCCTTTTATGCATTTGTATGATTCGTAATCTGTGTGATATGAACTGATTTTTATTTACGTTGCTTAGTTCAAAGGTGCGGTGTATAAGGTTAGCGGTGCCATCAATGAAAGCGCACTTAACATGCTCCTCGGACTGGTCAACATAGCTAGTACGTCTGCAGCATTATGACAGTAGACCTAATAAGAACTCAACAGTCATGACAACATTTTGGTTTTTCAAAGTAGGAATATGAATTACAGACCAGTTTTCTTTGAATGTTGAAGTTTATGCTGTGTTTAAGCTGCCTGTATGTTGCAAAATGTTTCATAGGCCTAAAGAAATAATCTATGCGTTCTGAGATGTAGCCTAATCTGTTACTAATGAATTTATTTGTAGAGATTACCTGTTCTTTGATGAATACGATAGAATACGAATTACAACCAGTTTTCTTTGAATGTTGAAGTTTTAGACTGCGTTTAAGCTGGCTGTATGTTGCAAAATGGTTTATAGGCCTAAAAAATATTCTAAGTCTTCTGAAAATGTAATCTGTTTACTAATGTTTTTATTTGCAAAGATTACCTGTTCTTTGAGGAATAAAAGATGCTGCTGATTTTGATATATGGAGAAGATTGCTATTATAATCGAAATATCGTAAAGTATTAACTATCAAGCCGTATGGAACACTTGTTCTTCAACTGGTTTAGAATATTATTTTCTTAAAATTCCTTCTGCTCGCTTTTGGTGTATAATTTATTCTTTCATAAGGTAACTTGAAGTGCAGAATGTGTAGATAACCTCATTTGCTTTCTGGCCAGAAATTGTTAATAAAGAGATGCGACTGTTAAGTGTAAAGTAAAGAAATCTAACACCTAGGCCTAGGAACAATATCTTGGCTTGGCAAAAGAATACTTGCATATACGAATATTGCAAGTATGCCATCATTTTTAAATATTTAAGAATTATAACAAATAATTATGTATGAAAATCATAATATTCTTCTAAACATATAAAGTAAATGTTTTCAAGATAATTTCATTGTCGCTAGTCAGTGTAGACCTACTTATATTACAATGGGTGGTTGTTGTTGCACCGACACTAATGAT
>NC_087207.1:46649279-46651779 GCF_015104395.2 Macrobrachium nipponense
AAACATTAAGAGAATCAAAACATGGCGTTGAAAAGGCTCAGAAAAAAAAACTCAAAATATGCTGTACTGCGAAATCTCAAGAAGTCAGTTGTAACATCAAAATAAAATAGTTTGCTGAATTTTTTCTCAATGGATGTGGCAATATTTTGGTAAAAAGTGAATGAGAACATTCAGGACGCCAAATATAAAACATCACAAAGCTTTCTTATTTCCTCAAGCCAACCAGTGTCAGCCAAGACTGAAAAATACCAGTTCTCTTGTGTCTTGAACATGTGTTCGTTGCTGCTTCCCACGTTAGGATTCAAAACAATGTTTATGTATTTGTCCCTCGAAGGAACAACAAGCGTTTGTTTTGCAATGTTGTCAGCGTTCATCCTCCGTTGTCTGTAAGAAAACGCAGTAAAAGTCATTTGCCATAAAATGTGTTTCGTTTCTTGACAAGAATACGTTATAACTTGAGCCTTTATAACTTATGAAAATACACTACAGATACTTATTTGTAGTTTGCTTTGATCCAAATTTTAAAACTCTGAACGAAGTTTTGCAATATTTACAGCTGATAATATTTCTTATAACCCCCTGATAATTTTGTTTACATGATCACTTTAAAACAGATTTTCTACAGAATTAAAGAAAAAAACACACAGTTATCCCCTGACAAAGAGAAAAGCAACGGTTCCCAGAATCCCAGAGGAAGCATCCTTTACACACAGGGCTTATTTCAAATTCTTCCAGTGAGAAAACCCGAGAACATGTCTCTCGTATGTAAGAAAGTAAGATCAATTTAAGTAAAGTATTTTGTCATACTATATGATTTTTGATATATCTATATATATATATATATATATATATATATATATATATATATATATATATATATAGATATATATATATATATAGAGAGAGAGAGAGAGAGAGAGATGCCATGGAATATAAATATGCATATATAGTACATTAAAATTATCAAAATACTACAGAATGATTCAACTGTGTGACTGGAAAAAATGGTGGTATCATAAGCGTCATATTTAGTAAACACACACACATACACATATATATTATAAGTTATATATGCATATATTCATATGGATATTAATGCTCATTTTAATCGACAATGATATAAGTAGTTTAATCGCCGCTTTTTATGGAGCCATAACTAGTTAATAAACAATTAGATATATTTTTTTTTTTTTAGTGTTAGGGATTCTGATGTTGGCCATACACAACTTTTTCCAATAACACTTATTAGAAATTGATTCATACATCTGAAACACATATGGCTAATAAGAACATGTAATATCACGAGTAATTGTAACTGGAAACAAAAAGGCAAAATCGATAAGGATTTATAAAAACCAAAAGAAGAAGAAGGAACAATAATGAACGTGTAGACCTTGCATACACTATACACACTCGGGACGAGTCGTACATTAAAGGACATTTTGCCGTCATTATCGCTGCCACACTTGTCTCTCTAATGGAAGGAATGACTGACTGATTCACTGATTGGTTGGAGGAGTAAATCGGACTTACTACAATTAATTCATTTGATTATCTTCATTGGACTTTATGTTCATATCTAATTCTCAATTACAATTATCGTTCTTTTTCTCTGTAATAGATATTCAGTAGCAATACGACTTGTCTGCAATACTTTTGATAATGAGATTTCTTCAACTAACGCACAGGTTATAATGAAAACTTGTGTTAAAAAGCAAGCATAAACCCACAAACACAAAGGGAAAGGAGGTGGGGAGCGATTGGAGGGGGCTTAATTTAAAGGGGAGATTGAAGGTCACTTCACAGACAAGTTAACAGGGCAGTCACCTGTCTTTGAAGAACATTGTACAAGTAAAAACGAAATGAGAGTAACTGATACTGTTTATTCAGTGGGGTCAGATGTATGAGAACAGAGGGAAAGTTCAGTTAATGTCACACTTATTAGGAAAGGTCAAAGAATAGCAACACGATGCCTTTTCAAAGGGCGTTCTAATCCAGCAAGGCGAGAAAAGTAGAGGACACAGATACCGTAAAGAACAGTACATGGCAAGGAAGAAAAAATGAGGTCAATCTCTTTGGCTTACTTGGCAATCTCCTTAGATAATCGGTAATTCTGATATCTTAATTATTGCAGGGTCATTGTTTTAAATGAAAGTTTCATTCACAAACATTCTTACACACGATGTTTATGTATTTAAAATCAAATTTGTCTATTAGAGATTAGGAAGGCTAGGGATTATGTGAAATGCTAAGCTTGATTTGTGCAAATAAACATTGCACGGCACTACTTGAAAAGTTCTCTCCCGTCATAACGTGTGCAGAATAACATCTTCCCTCCATATTGGCAAGTGGCCATTTTGGCTAGCTAACACATTACGGACTGTAGTCAATTTAATGAATTTCGTTTGCCCTTGTTTAGTTATGCATAGACATAACATACCTTGGTGGTGAAATTATT
Source organism: Macrobrachium nipponense (assembly GCF_015104395.2). NCBI lineage: Eukaryota > Metazoa > Arthropoda > Malacostraca > Decapoda > Palaemonidae > Macrobrachium > Macrobrachium nipponense. The sequence continues at coordinate 46,651,738 of NC_087207.1, forward strand.
CACTCTACTATTTCGTAGACTTCCTTACACAAGCAAACAGAC
>NC_087207.1:46661779-46686779 GCF_015104395.2 Macrobrachium nipponense
GTTTCACTTTTTGGTGCATTTTGTTTAATAAAAGTGTGTTAAAATAACTATTTATTTTATTTTTCTATGATTGTAGGTAACAAAATTGATATCTTGTCAAGCGGTAACTGCTGACCTACTGATCATGCGAGGTATTGTCACCAGGATTGAGTTCCCATGCAAAATTTCAAGTCCATCGGACGAAGGGAACAGGTCGAAAATTGAGTTGCAAGGTTTGACCAAGACTAGCAAACAAACAGATAAAAAGGCAAGCTAAATAAAAGCGTATACTAAAGCAGCAAATGTATTTGAGAGAGAGAGAGAGAGAGAGAGAGAGAGAGAGAGAGAGGGAGAAAGAGAGAGAGAGATCTAAATCTTCATTCAAGTATTGTTAGTGAATCTTACTTGGTCCGTATCTACACTGAAGGCAATCGCGTATGTGTAAAAAAATAAAAATAAAAATATGAAACTTGATACGTAAGCAGACATCTTTTGATATAGGTGATTTGCATTAAAAAATGATGCATTAAAGGTGTTCCGAGCACTTGAGATGACTCCTCAGTATATTCTTCGAAGTACAATGTACCCAGTAGGTCCATATTTTTCCAGTTATCATCTTCATAAACCTCGAAAGTAATTTTCATCTTGTGCAGAAACTTTACGAATGATCTGAAAATGGACTATTCCTATTCTGAAAATGGCACATTATTTGGTAACTGCTAAAAAAAATAGATGGGGCATGATGAATCAGTATCCCAACCTGGGAGATTGGTCGTCCTTTGACTATGTGGACTGAAGGAGGGAGGGTCATCCAGAAGTATGGGTTCCACCCATAACCCTCTCTTAATTAACTTGCTATGGGCCTCGCGTATTTTGCAACCACTTCTCGTCCTCTCCAAGACCTCGCTGAGTTTCTCCTACAACCACCACAGACACTTTCGTTCTAAATGTTGGGCGCGAGATGTATGCAATATTGACACACCAATGGTTAGACTAGTGGTTATTGAATTCTCTTCTGTGTGATTTGTTTGGCTAAAAACCATTCTTTGTGTCTCATCTAACATTTTTTTGTTGTTTATTTCTTCAGCTACAGTACTCTCGTCACAAGTCCACCAAATTCAGTTATCTACCCAGGGAACTTCAAAATGCAATATGGCCGGTGGTTCTTCATCTTCGCTGAGGTCGGAAGAAATGAGATTTGCCTTTTCTCTGACTACAGAGAAAAATTGAAGACTTAATGCTTATCATAATCTTTAAGCATACTGTACGGAGTTATGCTGCCTTATACTAGATGAAGTGGAGTGGACATATGTTTTACGTCTACATATGTAAGCATATAGCATCATAATAGCAGTATTTAGGTCAATATACATAAATACACGCAATAGATAAATGTCAAGTATAAAGAAAAGTCTATTTTCCATTCATTCCCGGTTCCCGCGCCGTGAATATATTGCACTTCACCTCATAGACCCCGGAATAATGGGCGAAAACAGAAGTCGTAAAATCTTCAGAGTCCGATGTGACCTGTCTCACCTGCTGGTGCACTTTGCAAATTACTTCCTGATATCATCATCTGCTTTGCTTTCGGACAGAAGCAATACGAAAGGCGATTTTTTTCTTGTTTTTGCTACATTGTTATACGATGATTCCGAGATATGGGTTTTGCATGTGCTGTTTATCTCATTACCACAGTCATTGTTATAGCATCATTGCACTATCTTTTAGGAAAACGTAAATAATATAAAGCTAAATAGATTTTTTTTTTTTTATTAATATACAATTTGTTTACTGTCAGTATTTCAAAGTTATAGCTACTGGTCATTAAAATCATTTGTAAACTGGACCCCTCTCTTCTCCAATATGCGCCTTGGTGGGAAAACCTCTTCACAAAAAGGAGACCTGATTAACATCCCACTTTTATTTCGAAATGTTGCCCTTTGTGTCTGATGTCACAGATATCAACGGAGCCATTAGTGGGCGTCGACTCGTCAAGCAGCTTTGAAGGTGATGAGACAGGGTGGGAAGATCGGCACAAAAGCCATTAAAATATTAGACTTCTTTGTTTGGTTTGCCTTCTTTGTCTTGGCCCGTCTTGTAGACAGTCGTGACGCCGTCCCGATCCGAGAGGAAAGTTAAGAAATAGGAATAGGAAAATGTTACTTCCGAGAAAATGTCCCTCAGTTTTTTATTTAAAAACGGATGCTGATTGGATGTAATTGGCTGCACTTCTCACATGGAGCTTTAAAACATGCAAAGAATTGTTATTACTTTGTAACTATTTTACATATGATTTTGCGTTCAAGCGCCTCATTGTCGTGATTTCTATTTCATCTTGCTATTTGTACCACATTACTTTATTGATGACCAAATCTTTCACAATAAGTGTGTGTGATTGTGTTTTCAGTCGTGCAGGATGTGTAAAGACCCTTCCGTAAAAGGCTGTATTGATCCTGACCTCTTGTTCTCCCTCTCCCGCTCTTTATAAAAATACGTGATAAATTTTCAAGATAAAAAGCATCCTTCAGCTTTCCCTGTGACATGACGCCACCGCCCCCCCCCCACCCCACCCCCCCCCTGCGCTAAGCACAACATACACAAACACACCTACATACACACGCGCACCCAAATGTCGACATACGAATTTTTTTCGATATTAAGCATTTTACTCCAGCCTGATTCATACTTAACTACTGAATCATGGATGAACCCTCTGCACGCAAATTTTTTAAATCAAATGTCGCTTCGTTTACCTTCACAGAAGGCATTACATTGGCATCATATCAAACCCATCTACACTCGCTGCACCATCCACCTTCTGGAAGTTGAAGCCCTTCCTTTCCAGTACGTCATTCACCTATCCGTCCAGCCTTTTCTAGGCCTACCTCTCGGCCTCCCTCATTCCAAGTCGCAAACATAAACGTAGATTTAACCCTAACAGAAACTACAATGTATCGTATAGTCCAAAACATGTAAAAACTGAAAATATTAATTTTGTTGCTTATATTTATCTACAACTTTTTTCATTATGAAGGCATCAAGTTTAAATAAACCAAGACTTAAATTTAGAACATTTCCATTATTTGACTTGATGAAACAAGATTCAATGATATTCCTTTTAACTGTGTCATTATATGGGATTAAGGCTCTTGCTTGACTCCAGTTAATAGGATGATCTAAATCTCTCATATGTACCAATAATGCATTCGATATTTGCCCAGTTCTCACAGAATATTGGTGCTGTTTGAGACGTTTTTGAAAAAGATTTACCGGTTTGTCCGTAATAGACTTTATCACACTTTTTACAAGGAATTTTATATATGCAGCCTGTAAGATCATTAGGAGAATTTTTGATTACTAAACTCTTGACATTCATATTACTGAAAACAACATTTATGTTAAAAAGCTTTAAAATTCTAGGAATTTCTAAAAACCTTTCATCATAGGCGAATTTTAGTTTGTCATTAGATTAAATAAAAAAATTTTCTATCTCTTTTCAATGCCACATCTGCAAAAGTCCTTGGGCATTTAAGTTTCCAGGCAATATCATAAATAGTTTGACGATGATTGGAGTAGTAATGAACAAAAGAGGCAATGTTAGTTGATTTTCGAAAGACTGAAAAGGTGAAATTTCTATCATTTCTATGGACAGTTACATCAAGAAAATTCAAATTACAATTTTCTTTCTTCCTCTACAGTTTTAATCTTATAGAAGGGACTAAAATTATTGAGATTATTAAGAATTCCTGGAGATTTTCGTGAACTGACCACATTCAGAAAATTCTTGATAGAGTTTTGTCTCAAAAATTCATGTAAATTTTGCTAAGGACAGGAGATAAGGGATTGCCCATAGCCATGCCAAACTTTTGTACAAAAAAATCCCCATTAAAACAAAATTTACTATCTTTGATACATAACCTTATGAGACTAATGAGGTTTGCTACAGTTAAATGAATATCATGACGTTCTAATTCATCCTCTAAAAATTCAAGTAAATCATCTACAGACACTTTTGTAAATAAAGAGACAACATCAAAACTAACCATATTAAAATCAAAATTCAAATTTAAACTATTCAATTTGTTTATAAAATCAACATTATTTCTTACATTCGTGTTAGAAATGTTTCCTACCAAAAGTGTAAAAATTTTTACAAGCCATTTATATAAATTATACGTAACTGAGCCCACTGAACTAATGATTGGTCTGATAGGGTTATTGATTTTGTGTCTTGACTAAACCATACATATAAGGTAAGGAGGCGCATTGCGGTATAAACTGTTTAATTAAATGGTCCAAGCTCTTTAGAATGGATTTAATTTGTTTATTAAAATAGGAGTTCACTGTCTGTGTAGGATCAGACCTCAGTTTCGTTCGCTGCTCTCCTGGGTGGCGGTGGGAAGGAGAAACGTTTCCAAAGTGATGTTTAAATTTGGTTTCTCCTTTCCTATATGGAGGGCTTCTAGGAGGCGCAGACGTTGGGGATCCGTTGTCTGGGCTATTATCTCGATATTAGGGATAATATCATTTCTCTTTATTCGTTTATTATGAGCAGTCCTGTCGTGGTTAAATATGGCTATTTCTTCGGTGTGGCAGGAGATTCTCTTGGAGAAATGCATGGATGTCATACCAACGTATTTGCCGAGACATCCTCGGACCGGGCATGTGTATAGGTAGACCACACTCGTCTTCTTCAAGGGATCCTGCAGGGGGGCCGAAGGGTTGTTATTTATCACCATGCTGCTCGTCTTCTTCGTTTTACAGTATATTACTAGCTTAATATTTTTGTCTAGGTCTGTGTGGCTGACGTTTTCTTCGATGATGTTTTGGTGGTTTGCTCGTCCACCTTGTACCTCAGGTGGAAGTCCCCCTTGTAGAGTCCTTGTTTACCAATGTCCCCATTGATGAGATAATGCAAGTGATCTTGGACAGAGTTTACAGGGACCCCGACACTCCATCCTTGAACATCCCAGAGCATGCCCTTCGATCCCTGCTGGAAATCTGTACCAAGAAGGCCCCTTTTGCTGATCACCGCAACTACATGTACACCCAGATCGACGGCGTGGCGATGGGATCTCCCCTTGCAGTCCTTTTCGCCAATTTCTATATGGGTACAGTCGAAGAGAGGGTCTTCCAGAATTCCAGCAAAATGAGGATGTACATGCGCTACATCGATGATACCTATTTCTGCATCGACTCTCAGGATGGGATAGAGCAGCTGGGATGTGCATTCCACGACCACAGCTGCCTCACATTCGCGATAGAACATTGCCAAGACTGCCGCCTCCCGGTGAGGGCAAGTGCCCTGAGAGGTATAAGCACTCCACCATCAGTGCCTTCATCAGGAGGGCCCTCTCACGCCGATCCTCCTGGAATGACACACAGTGAGTTGGAGCACGCCGTCCAGATCCTCGTCGACAACGGACACACCAATCGTGCTGTTGATGAAAAGATGAGGAAAAATATGGAAGACTGGTATCGCCAGGAACCCCGTCCCGACATTCCAGAACCCATCAAACTTTCTTACAAGGGGCACTTCCACCTGAGGTACAAGGAGAACGAGCAAGCTCTCAAAAACATCATCGAGGAAAACGTCAGCCACACTGACTGACAAAAATATTAAGCTAGTAATATACTATAAAATGAAGAAGACGAGCAGCCTGGTGATGAGAAACAACCCTTCGGCCCCCCTGCAGGATACGTCGGTATGACATCCATGCATTTCTCCAAGCGAATCTCCTGCCACACCCCAGAAGAAGCCATATTTAACCACACCAGGACTGTTCATACAAACGAATAAGGAGCTATTATATTATCCCTAATATCGAGATAATAGACCAGACAACGGATCCCGGACGTCTGCGCCTCCTAGAAGCCCTCCATGTAGGAAAGGAGAAACCAAATTTAAACATCACTTAGGAAACGTTTCTCCTTCCAACCTCCACCCAGAGAGCAGCGAACAAGCCCCCGACAATGCCAGATAATCAGGAGCACCCACAGGATGATAGGACAGAATTCTGGACGTCCATCCTCAGGCATACTACGATGGCGCTCGCAAGATAGACTCTTCGCGACCATCAATGCGATATCCACGACTTTGCCCAAGATTAGCCCGAGCAATAAGAATCCAACTCTAGGTCTAAGCCGCTATAAATACCGCCTCCCAGACTCTCTGGCTACAGTCCTTCAACCGACTCGTCGAGAAGATGACCTGCGAGAAGGTCGAATCGTCATGTAATACCAGCTATACTGGCTACACCAGCATCAACACCAGCTCTAAACTAAAGATGACCCCAACCAGGAATTTAACTATGCCTACGGAATATTCAGAATTAATACCTATCATCTCTTCTTGATGGAGGAAACTTCAATCGACGAAATTTTAATTACCGTAATTGCAGTCAATACCTACAATCTTGTGGGAAAGTTATTACACAACAGATTGTAAAAATTGCGTCTAGCAAGTGATCAGCGTGTAGTTCTTCCCTTTCCAGGACGAGAGATCTATTTTAGACTAGTTAAGACCAGGTTTTGATGTGCAATAAGATTTTATGGATCATTTCCAGACAGGTGAAGGAGATTCCTTAGTTATGTGAATGTGAAAACTGGTTACTTAATTGCGTAGTGCCTCATTGTATGTACCATTTTTTAAAATTAAATTCGTTAGTAATCGTAAAGATTATTTGATAGATTGTTCAGTATTAATTTTCATACTTCCTAACCGGTTGTCCACATTTCCTTATCCAGTACTTTTGTCTTTTTATTTAAGTTGTAAATATTTCTGGGTTTCCTATTTCTACATCTTTAGTCTTATGAGAAGTTTGCTGCATTTATTCATACGTTTTGAGCAGATATCTTATGAATCCATCAAAACTCCTTCTGTGTCAACTTAATATGGCTGGACCCAGTCCTCCACGTTTTCAATAAAAAGTTCATTTCCCTCCGCCCTCTCCTTGCTGCATCATGGCGAGTCTTGGAACTGGCCTGGGTCACCCATTACTATGCTGATGAGGCATCTCAGGTTCTCTTTCACATTCGCATCTCGACCTTCACCTACCGCTTTTCCCCTCCTCATTACTGCCTTTCTCCGACGTGTGTCATCACTCCCGAATTTCTTCACATTCCTGCTGAGACAACGACTCTGCTTCGTTCTTGATCTCTTGATACTTTACCATTAGTTCTTCAGCTTTTCTGACATTTTGAAATTATCCTTTTTTGCCAAATAACATCTTAGAGATTAATTTGATTTTGTTGAGTCATTTTCATCACTTTTTCTTTATGATTTCGTTTTACATAACAAATTAGGTCTCTTTTTTTCTGTGATGTAAGTGTCTTGACTTATATAAGATACTGAATGGATACCGAATAAAGAAAAAACTGTAGACTGTTAATGATATTATGTGATAAAGTCAAGGTGAGAAGATGAAAGTTTTATCGGAAAAATAATTTTACAGAAGTTGATGCTTACTGTGAACCATAAGGATTAAACCATTAACACAGTCGAATAATTATTCACAAAGTTCCACATATCAATCAATAGTACCTTTATTCTAATTACGTAAATTTATTTGAGAAAGTTGTTGATCGTCTTCATTTTTAGTTCTAGAAATCTCGTAATAAGAAACTCAACCAAGAGTAAGGGTGTCTTCGAAAATGATTCAGTGTGTACATCCATCAGCTCGAATGTATATCTGAGTGTACGATATTGCTTGAGAGCATATGTTCGAATGTGTGTGCGTGTGAATGAATGCGCGTTTGTGGATTCGAATGCATGTGTGTATGTTTGTTTTGTGTACGCGGAGACTGAGTAGCTTTGCATGTATGAGTTCGCAGATATTAACGTTTTCTCAAAAATAATATATGCTGACTTAATATATAACGTCATTCTGCAAAAGCATCTCATGCTTGGAAAGAGACTTTGCCACTAATGGGAATGAATTGCATCCCTGACCGAAAAGAGAGTTCATAGGTACTTGTGCGTAGAGTATCGTCTCTCTACTTGCTTTGTTCTCGTTCCTTTGTCATATTTATATGTTCATTTTGCAACTGGAACAAAGTCTGCTTTCGTAGCATATGCGGAGAGAGTAAAGGGATTGTTATACGACTGAATACAGAATGTTTGCAGCGGAAGCACAAACGTCTGGGTGTATCCGTGCTTTAATTAGTTTTCTGATTGCAAGAAGCAAATGAGCTTTGCACTGAGTAGATAATCAATTTCCATTTTAGTCCATGCTCAGTTGAAGATTTTATCACAATGTTCAGTCAGATTCGGTTGGGTCATTATTGTTTCACCTGCCACAATAAAACTTTAGGTTCTGAATGTCTTATAAAATATTTTTGAACGGTAAGAAGCAGATATGAAAAGTATTTAATGACGGTTCAACGCCATTTCTGGATTCTCTAAACTGTTAATTGAAGATAAGGGACTAAGAAGGAATACAACCAGCTAATAATCCTTAAATGCACAAGACTGGGTTGCATTGTGTATTTCCACAGCGATGATTTCATTTAACATACAATCGTGTCAGTCCTTAGGCAGGCGGTAGTCGTTTAGTTCGCTGTCTGGTTAGGGAGTACTAGAGCAGTTTAATCCTGCCTGGAATAAATTGTAGTCTTTGTAACGGGTGAGCGAAGACTGTATTGCTTACGTCATATTTTACCCTCTTAGCCTATGAGTTTTAAGAAAGCGTTATCTTTCCATTAAATATATCTTTGGCTTTCTACAAATCATTTCTTTCCATCGTCGCTCTCCGAATGTGGAGGTTAGGATTTTACGAAATAAATATTAGGCTTTTCGAGACTAGGTAATAAACCAAGAACTCCATTATCTAAAGGATCTGAAGACTTTCTTGGAAAAAGAACTTCAGAGAATTTGTAAAAACTGATGGGGAAATGAAAGTCATAAGACAAATGGAATTTCATTTGCTTGTTCAGTCAGTGTTTTTATGAATAATAACAATAATAACAACAACAATAACAACAACAGCAACAACAACAACAACAACAACAACAATAATAATAATAATAATAATAATAATAATAATAATAATAATAATAATAATAATAATTTCAGTGGCAAAAGCCCTCCACTGGAGCCTGTGCAAGAAACATCAGCTACCTTGCAGTAATAAGTGGTACAAGCACCAACCTGAGGGAGTGATAGAAAACGATCAGGCAAAGATCCTCTGGGACTATGGTATCAGAACGGATAGGGTGATACGTGCAAATAGACCAGACGTGACATTGATTGACAAAGTGAAGAAGAAAGTATCACTCATTGATGTCGCAATACCATGGGACACCAGAGTTGAAGAGAAAGAGAGGGAAAAAATGGATAAGTATCAAGATCTGAAAATAGAAATAAGAAGGATATGGGATATACCTAGTGGAAATCGTACCCATAATCATAGGAACACTAGGCACGATCCCCAAGATCCCCTGAAAAAGGAATCTAGAAAAACTAGAGGGTGAAAGTAGCGACAAGACTCATGCAGAAGAGTGTGATCCTAGAAACGGCGTACATAGTAAGAAAAGTGATGGACTCCTAAGGAGGCAGGATGCAACCCGGAACCCCACACTATAAATACCACCCAGTCGAATTGGAGGACTGTGATAGAGCAAAAAAAAAATGATAATAATAATAATAAACTGTAGTTTATCAATCTCTTGAATGAGTGTCTATTGTAGCAGTAGGTAAATTATGAAATAGCTTTCCAAAATTAATGCATTGTATTCCGGTTGACGTTTCAATAGAGCTTTCTGCCATTTTCTATAGATGAATAAAGCCAGGCGTAGGTAGTAGGCACTAGGTAAACAGATTCAGCCATCCTATAACTGACATGAGCTCTTGCTATTTCAGCAGCTCGTAACTGATGATTGGTATTTGGAATACTTATCTGGATATACCATGGGCTCATTTTAACCACTTGGCCAGAAATGACGAGATTTAGTGTGAGAAAAAGTGTTATAACAGCAAGTCCCAGTAAGTAGGAGAGCCTGGGGTGGAAGGGGTCAAATTTAAGTTTGACAAAAAGGATGGGAATAAAAGTTCCCTTTGGATATAGAGATGAATGCTGGTGATGTAGGGTGAATGGGTGATATTTTTCTTATACATGATATGGCTGCATGCCATTCAAGTTTTTCTCACTTGAGAAGTGGCTCGGTTACTCTAGAGGGCACTAGGATCTTCGTCCTGTTCTGTGAAATTTAAGGGCAGCTGTTATCCGATTTGAACAGCTGATCTACACCTGTAGGTTTGGGTGAGGTGACGTTCTATGCATTTCAGCAGTATTCTCTCTGTCAACTGACTTTCCTGCCAGTTCCTCGAAGAGAATGATGATCGTTTCAACTGTGAGTGTTATGCAACTGTTGCTGCTTCTTGTAGCACTTTCGTGGTTGGCGCTGGCTGAAATTTTGGAAGAGGAAGGAGAAGGGTGTGAGGCATGGGTAAGGGAAAGGAGATGGTCGGGTTTGGAAGGTGGAAGAGGTTTGGATTTGAAGAAAGGGAAGGGACAGGCACTGTTTCACTTGCCACTGGCACATAGTTGATTTTCTTGTGCTACTTTCGTTGTCTGGGTGGTGAATGCTGCTGTGGTGCTGCTGAGGGTGTTTGTCGTGGTTCCATCTTGGTCATCTCAGTTTTCTGCTTGGGTTTGCAGTGGGCCTTGCATCTTAGCAACTTTTTCTTTATCTTTATCTTTAAACCATCGAGGTACTTATTTTTTTTAGGGTCTGGTTCACTACATATACCACACCACTGTGCAGTGGCTGCTGTGGTGTCCAAATCTCTGGAACTTGCAGCCTTGAAGTGGCCTCTATGGGGAAGGATCCCCATACTCCAAGGGGAAAAACTTGGGTTCAAATGTCTCCTCAGAAGGTGGCACTAATCTTTCATGTGGGATTCCCCGACTTTCCAATACATTTCTGTAGAAGGTGGTCCAAATGTGGAGCAGTCGGGTACTTGCTTTCCCAACTTTCTCTGATGGATCAAGAGTTAGAAAGTCGGTGTTGGCTTAGTAGAAAGTTGGCTGTTTCTTTTATTTTTGGTGTGATGATCATATCAGCAGTCAGGTTTGGATTTCAGTGAGATTTTGGTTCAGGTGTAGGCTTAATTTTTCTTGAGCTCTTTTACTACTGCATAGACAGTAGTAACATAGACAGCTCTCCTTGAGCAGGCACTCAGTGTTTTGGAAGAGGTGGCAAGAGATTGGTTGCAGGAGAAGTGTTTGGGAGGGGGCCTTCTTCATTATCATTAAGCATCCTCCTCTTTGCTTTCTTGGTTTTTCGAACAGTTGTCCATACGTCAATTTCAGGCTCAGTGATAGGAGGGCATAATGCCACTGGGTTTTCATTGTTAGAGAAAATGGCATTCTCTAACTTAACAGCAGAACGGCTTGATGGCTCAGAGTTTTCCTGTGAAGAACTTGATAGCGAAGTGTTCCTGTTGATGTTTCTTCATTGTTAGACATATGCTGGTATTGGGAAGATAAGCTCTTTATCAGGAAGAGATGGCAGTCGCTGGGTCTGATGAGCTGCTTTCCACTCACCATAATAAAGGTATACTGGGTCATCCTTTAGTAGGCGAAAAAATGGCATTGTTCTGGAAGCCATGATCGGGAGCAATAACCCGCAAGTGGGCTTACAGAAATCTTGGCAATTTTTGATTGGTTATCAAAGCTTGGGAGTTGGGTGCTTCCCCTATTGACTGAGAGTGGAATGACTCATCTGAGAGAGTCTGGCTGACTGATGCAAGAACTGATAGCTGATTGTCTGGTACCAGTTCCAGGTTTCTGGTCATAGGGCATGCTGGCCGAAGTAGTCGGTGGTTGAATTGTTATCCCTTGCCATTCTCCTGAAGGTGGAAGGGAGAATTCGGGTTTCCTAGGAAATGTTCAGTGATGATTTCCATTGGAGGATGACAAGGGCCTCATTATATTCCAGGGGGGCAATTGTCATGCCATCCACTAGTTCTGTGCTCCTTATGATCTGCTGGTATTGGGGGTCACTGCTGTGTTCCCATATGTATGCTGGTGTACAACTCCTTTCTGTAGGACTATGACTATGACTATGACTTGGAATGTCAAGTCATAGTCATACCAATGTATGAATGGCAGCGTCCACTCTCGGGGCATTGTTTTGGTAAACCACTCTTCTCTTATTTAGATCATCACTAGTGATTGGGCTATTCCTCATGAGGTACCGAGCTGTCTCTCAATCATTGTAGTAGATCATAAGGTCGACTTTCTTGTTTGTATCAATGAGTTTTACGTGGATGCCAAAGATATTCAGTTCAGTTCAGTTTGTTACCTTGGCGACCCGACAGTATGAATACTCATTATCCAACAGGGTTTTGGTGATATGTTTGAGCTCAGAAGTGGTACTCTAAGAACAGTGTGAGAAGGCACGACAAACGTTAGCATTTATGACTGAGGATTAAATTTTTTCTGGGCATTCACCATTGCCATTGGTACAGAGACTGATGCAGTTGGTTAATCATGAGGTACCGAGCTGTCTCTCAATCATTGTAGTAGATCATAAGGTCGACTTTCTTGTTTGTATCAATGAGTTTTACATGGATGCCGAAGATATTCAGTTCAGTTCAGTTTGTCACCTTGGCGACCAGACGGTAAGAATACTCATTATCCAACAGGGTTTTGGTGATATGTTTGAGCTCAGAAGTGGTACTCTAAGAACAGTGTGAGAGGGCACGACAAACATAAGCATTTATGACTGAGGATTAAAAATTTTTGGGGCATTCACCATTGCCGTTAGTACAGAGACTGATGCAGTTGGTTAATGTTGGACCTGCTTGTAAAAACCTTGAGGAGTGCTGGTGACATGGATATCCAAAAAGGGAATGGCGCCATCCACACTTCTCTCATATGTGAGTGAAGTGGAGAATCAAATCCTCCTCAAAGGCGCACCTGAGTGTCTCAAGTTCATCTTCTTTAGTGATGCTGATGAAGGTGTCATTGATATACTGAACATATACAGCTAACCCGAGGATCCTAATGAAGATGCTCTTCAACAACTTCAAATAAAAGTTTGCTAATAACACACTGAGAGAAGAACAATGATAGTAGATCGTAAGGAGTGAAAATCCTGCCCAGCAACAACAACCATTCCTATCTCCGGTATAAAGAGGACTTTGCCCTCTTTTGATGGAATCTTTTGCTGAGCATTACCCAGGAAACCCTTCCTTTTCCTATCAACCCCATGAGAACGGCAAGGCGTGCCCCTGCGACAACAATTCAGCTGCCTGCTACTTCAGGTAGCACATCTTATGACTAGAACTAGTCAGCCAACTCTCCCGGATGAGTTATTCCGTTCCCAGCTAATGGGAGGAGTTATGAATAAAAAATCTCCAAGATTTCTGTAAGCATGCTTGGGGGTAAAAATATAACGTAGTTGTACCCTGGCTCCAGTCACCTTTAGAAAATGGTAGAAAGTTCTACCAAAACATCAATGAATAAATTAACTTTGGATGGTTGCTGTATAATTTAATTACTGCTATGAAGAAACTCATCTGAAGGACTGAGAAACTACAGTACAAACTAAATAATCCTAATTATGATAATTTAATGAATATTAGCTCAATCAAACTTTACCAATTGTATAAAAATCTTCCTTTATGGAAATCTATATTTTAATATGTTCTTCTAGAGAGAAATATAGCTTGCTACAGTGCTCAACTCATGGTTTGATTACCATCGCAATTTTTTAAAATTGTTTCCGTTCTGTCGAAATTTTTTTTAAAGTTTCATGCATGTTAAAGTTTGTCCAGGTAGCAGTATGAACTCAATCATAGAGAAATGATCATGATTACAAATCAAGGCTCCTTGCTTGGCAACGTGCTTCTCTTTAGGTCTTTTTTTACTAATTTATAAAACCAAGCAATGGGTAGTTGGAGCAGTTGGATAGTAAGGTGGAAGAAAGGAAGTGGGAACACAAGCAAAGTAAATAGCTAAAATGTGGGTACAGCTAAGGGCCGAAGGGGACGTTACAAACAAACTTGAGTAATGTCTACAGTGCACCACGTTTTTTTTATGTAAAATTACCTTCAACTTCTCATTAAATTTCTTTGTGCTTTGGTACCATATCGTCATTTTCTTGATTTCACTTTGTCTATGCTTTTTCAGTTTCTCCACCCACTCTTGAAACAGCTGGATGTAGACATAAAAGTTTTCTATGATTGTTCATCTCCTTTTACTTTCTCTTCTATAACATTTCAAGCCTGTGTGGTTCTCCCAATTAGTATGGTGATGGAGCTTCTCAGGTTCAATTTCAGATCCTCATCTCGACCCCCGTCCCCCGCATATCCTCCTCCTCATTACTTCCTTTCCCTACGTGTTTTATCTCTCCAGAATTCCCTAGCATTCTTGCTGATGCAACGGCTCATTTTTTCTTCACCCCTTGTTACACAATGAAGAGATTCCCCAGTCTGTAGACATTGTGGGACTTAAATATTTTGCAGTATGTATTTTCATAACATTTAGTTTAAATCGTTGAACAATTTTTGTCACTTTTAATCTTAAGGTAAAATATATTTCGTCACAACTGCAATATTTTGTCATAGCAACGGAGTTCATATTTGTTTCGTATGACTGTCATAAGAGTATTGTGAATGCCATGCTACAGAATTTTATTGCTATTAATTCAAAATGACCTAGATAACATAATTTGATGATGTACTGAATTTGATGGTTAGAAATCAATGGTTAACAAAAAATATGGTCATCAGTGTTTCAGGTCGCTAGATTGAACCAATCAAAAAAAATCCGTCAATAATAACCATCGATACTTGTTTTGGGAACATTTTACTTGAGTTTGTATCAATTTTCATTATATCCATTTGGGGATAGTAAATATTGAAAACCTGTGTGCTATGAGAGGCTTTGTATGTTATGTGCAGTATGCAAAGTTGCTTAAATGGCTACGCAGGCATAAATATTTGAACAGTAATGTTATCTTTTTAATCGAAGGAATGTCTTTTGAGTTGATACTCTCTAACCTCTGTTTTGAACGAACCATGGTATGCCTGAAGAGATACCTCACCCTCAGAGGAATTTAATTAACTCCCTTACATCTGTTCTTTAATCCTTTGCCTTAATCTCGTATGTTAATTAAGAGAGCGTGGAGCTCATTTTCGGCTTAACAATTACGCTTTAGAACTCGATTACAGTAAGTGAATAATCACTGGTATAGTTTAAAGTGAGAAGCCAGTTCGCAGACTCCTGATTCCATCTTTAGTCCTTTACTTTTCACCCACTTTTCAGAATAATAATTTCGTACTATGATTTCTGTAACTGGAAAACTCAGCTTTCATATCAAATGGGAT
This sequence comes from Macrobrachium nipponense, assembly GCF_015104395.2. Taxonomy (NCBI): domain Eukaryota; kingdom Metazoa; phylum Arthropoda; class Malacostraca; order Decapoda; family Palaemonidae; genus Macrobrachium; species Macrobrachium nipponense. The sequence goes on from NC_087207.1 coordinate 46,677,096, forward strand.
GAGAAAAGAGAATGCTCCAAGGTTAAATATAGAATGTTTGCCAATGGCAGCGAAGCGTCTTGGACGAACTCTTGTTTTAATTAGTTATCTGATAACCAGAAGAGAATTAGGCTGTCTCTATAGGCTAAGAAAATAAATTTCCAATTTACTTCCTGATGTAAATGAAGAGTTTGAGCACGCCCGTGAAAACGATTGACTGCGTATGTATGAGTTAGTACGAATGTGTGCATTCATACGTGAACGGAATGCTAAAGTAACTTTCCATGCATAAGTTCGAATGCGTTTATATTTTTACCATCAGAGAAATATTCCGTCGTGATATATTCTGCCACTCTGTAAGGTCATCTCGTGTTTGGAAATATACTCCTTCCTCAAAGGAAATTAATTTCCTCTCTTATATCTCCACCTCAATCCTTTACGCTCGTCACGTATGTTTATCAACAGTGTGTGGCGCTTATTCCAAGTTAAGCATCAGTACCCAGGAGCTTCGGCGCTAATTCGACTTAGAATTTAATTATGAAAAGTTAATAACAATCATCTCATGTCCCAGTATTTCCCTTTTATTCACATTAAAAACGCCCTGTAAAATCCTTATCACATACAGATGAACAGCTGCAAATCAAGAATTAAGATATGTAAAAAAAAAAAAAAACAAAAAAAAAAAAAAAAAAGCATCATGAACTCTGCTTATAGCATGAAGGAATTCTGCGATAATCTGAGCTCTTATTTTTTTTTTAATCGGCGATCAAAGTTAATCTAAAACAAAAAGGCCAGAATGATAGGAATAGTACTCGATTAGGACATTAATACGAAAGATTGTTGTATACCACCTATAAACTTCAGCTTTTCTTGTAAGATGCTGGATATAATCAAGAGTGGTTCTTGATGATATCCAAGAGCTGGATAAATAGACAAACATCCAATAATATTTCCAGACTATTTTGTTCTAATTTTTTCGTTGTTGTTTACTTTAGATAGGGTAGCTGCTGCTGTCCCTAAAAAGAAAAAGAAAAAAACGAGTTGGGCAAAATGTCACTTCAAGGGTAGAAAGTTAGTGAAAAAGTAAATTTCAAGGACTACAAATTATTTTGGATGAATATGTGAAGAGGTGACCGAGGGATGCCATGAGGCAGCAATAAGAGGAAGAGGGTATATTTGCTTGAGGCCAAAATGACAGCAACCAATAAGGTATCAACTGAAAAGGCCCAAAGAAGCCATCTTGCAACACACAGGATAAAAAATTGGTTGGTAAGGTGATTTTCTTTTATTCAACCCTTACAGATAAAGACAAATGATGAAGTGTCCCATGTATAGGGCAATTGCAATAAACAGGAAATGAAATAAACCTGAACTCATAGAAAATTCCAAAAGTTGGGGGGTAAGTGCAGGATTTAACAGTCAGGCAAAGAAACACTCATACTAAAGGATCTGATAATCCCTGAAAGTTGATCAAATTTTAAGAGTTGGGAACAAAGACTGGGATGATTTGTAGTGTCCTGAATAGTTTAAAGGAAAGTTGGTAAAAAGAAAAATTGAGACAGGAGGACGTGACTCCTTTTTCCCTAGAAAAAACAGGGTAGAGGCTTTCACGCACAGAAGTAGAACCGCTTGTAGAAGGCAAAAGATAATCTTAAGTGGACCAAAGGTACAGGTTAGGAATGACGTTGTGCTTTCTCTCTTAACTAGTTGTCAAATGAGCAGGAATGGTCAAACTAAGGGATGGCAGGTCTTGGCATGAGAAATTGGGTACCTGTAGGTAAGGAACGTAATATCAACAATAACCACATGGTTAATCAAGGGGAAAGGATTGCATATTAGTTTAAAAAAAAGAAAAAAAACAAAAACACTTCTCGTACCATATCCGATACAATGTTGAAATATTTGATGTGCGAAGTGTTAAAAGAGAAAAGAGCAGAAAAGACAGGAATCAAAGAGCCTAAAACCTAAAAGGGGGAAAGAAATGTTTTATAAGTAATTAGAATGGTAAACATCAAGAAAATGTAATGTTGGATGGTTGGTCATGAATATAAGAACCAAGTGTTAATTGTTAAACTATTTGTTCCGCAGCATGATTCGCATATAAGAGGATGAAATAGAGCCGGGAGGAGCGTATGTTAACTTCTCCCAGATAGAGACAATGTTCATGTCAGCGACTAGATTAGTGAAACTGTGAGCGACAGAAAAGCAGACAAGTACAATAACCAGGCGGGTAGGAATTATAATGCTGAGCCAGATATCGTCAAAATTACAGGTTTAATAAAGTAACTACAGCATGGAAAAATGTTTTAATGATAGACAGAAAAGGGATAAGGAAAAATATCACCAAACATGAAAGGCCTGACCAAGAGTTTACAATGGCCAGATGGGTCATGATAAAAGAATTAATGCAATTTCTCTTGTTCTTGAAGCTTCCAGAAATTGCATAATAATCCTCAAACCTATTTGGTAAGGAGAACAAAGCTCATTATTGAATTTGGCTATTAAACTTCAACACTGTATAATTTGGAGTTTTATGTTTTCACCTTGTTAGCTAGCTAGTTGGATCGTTCACATTCATATACCGCCACAAGAGCTAAAAAGTTGTACATGGAAAAAAGGGAGATTAGGGGAAATGCAGACAATAAAAAAAGGAAGGACCATAGTAGCTGCTGGATCTAAGTTATGAGTATAGGTTTTAAGAGTTAATATGTGGAAATGTTTTGCCTTATTAATCTCAATAGGAAAAATTAAGGGGAGAGGTAACTACTATTTTTCCTCCATGCATCCTTCTCTCTGCTTACTTTTCTGTCTGTATTTTTCAAGATTACTTTATTATCGCAACTCTGTCTACGCAGTTGAAGTCATTTCAGTTAAGCGCAGACGTTCATCAAAGGAGATCTTTCGTCAGTATAGTCTATATGACTGTTAGCATGCACTTATTTTCTGCCAATTTAATGGGATTGGGAGCAAGGAGCGACCATTGATAAACAAGATTTGCACATTTCGATCTCCGTCTGCTTCAGCCTATATCATCATTGAATATGGAAAGGTGGTAGACGAGTAAACGCACTGTGGTATGAACAGGTGGGGGACAGTGAGCATGATTTTCCTCACTGATTTAGCATTACGGCACATTAACATTCTTAGAACGCTGTTAAATAACAGGAAGGAGAAATCTGCTATGTGTTTGACTGATACGGGGAAAATTAAGAGTGAGTATACTGTTTCTATAGAAACAAACTAAAGATAAGTTCTCTTTAACACTTTGGAAATAACCCTGGTGCACTACTTCATTTAGGATCCACCTGAAATTTCGCTACTCGCTATTATTGGCTCATTTCTAAGACAGGGCCAGAGATCGTATTGCAACAGTATCTATGGGTGCTCCCTGTGGACGAAGTACACCTGAGTGACCATGAGACGTATCACTGTTGTTCACAATAACATTGTGACTTTGTGAGACGCCTCACAACCACTCCTCGCTACCACTCCGCCACACAGATGTTTACAGAAAACCGCTTGGACAATTTAAGAATCATTGTAAGGCGAACAATGTCCAGTCTGATCACCCGACTGCGAAACAGCCGCAATTCGCTCATACAAAGCATCCTAAGTATTGAGGCAAGAAGAAGATCTAAATTATGGGAAACATGGGGAGTGACTCATTTGTTCCCCAAATGACTTAATCCCTGTTTTTTGAAAAATGTCATGTGGAGAATCTGCCATTATTATTGTATTGTTTTACGATTACTGTTATCACTTGTATTTTCCTTTTTTCATGAATACTGTGATTGTCCTAATCAATATAGTATTTACATTCAATTTTTCAACTATTCTTATGTATCTAGACTCCAGAGCATAATTATAGCTGGAGTTTTCTAGCACCGGAGGAATCTCGTTATACTCTCAGTGACTTCTTAGTTTCGAAACATTCCTGGATTGTTCCGAGTATATTATATTACAGTTTGTGATATTAAGGATTTTTTCCGATGTTGCTTACAGGATAATATCAAAATAAAAATTCATGGTGGTAGTACCTATAGGGGAAGTGATGTACTTAACTATGATGAAATCATTCGTAAGAACCTGACCTACTGATAGTTTTTTTATGGCGAGTCATTACTAAATCAACACGTTTATTGAATAATATTGCTTTCAAATAAGTGGAAACTCTATGCAAGCAATTACTACTATTCAACTATGATGTATGTATGCACAACTTTCTTTCAACAAAACCCACAGGGTTTTGGGGAAAGAGTGTCCATTCCATTTTCTCGTTACTTTTCTCAATATTAGTACTGTTAATACCTTTATACTACTTCAACAAGTATGGGTATTGCAGATTAAATTTTTTTTTCATGTTATCCTATGTATCTTGGGTTGTGTATTATTACTGTCTATTCTTTGTATATTCCATGTATATGACCTTGAGCTAATGATAAAATTATTATTATTATTATTATTATTATTATTATTATTATTATTATTATTATTATTATTATTATTATTATTATTATTATAAAAAGGTTCTGTATTTCAGGAGGGTAAGAGACAACTTGACAACGGAGGTCAAATAAAATATTACTTTAAAGGTAGTTTTGCCAGAAAGAAAGCAAGTCTTTTCAGTCCTACTTTTGCATTACAAAATCCCTTCTGATTTAAAGAAGATACGTCGTTCAAATCGAAAAAAATATTCAATCATATTAGAGAATCTAATACTTTTAGAATATACAGTGCCTTCTATTTTTTTAAAAGAAGTTTATTTTTCTGTGCTGATATTAGAGGATAAAAACATTTGGCTTTTCTTCTGTTATTACGATATATGAAATAATCTAAAAAATCAAAAATATAATCCTCAAGTGCAGTCAAGAAATCGAAAAAAAGCAATTAAATTGCTCTCATTTCTGAGAACTTTTAAGATGTGACGAAGATGTAAAAAATTTTCAACAGGCGAATCTGACCGACTCAGATTGTTTTCTGGTTTGGTCACGGGATTTCAGGTCGGAGAAATTGGGTGTTTTAGGAGGAAGGATTTTGGAGACGACCACGGAAATGGACTTTAGATTGCGGGAGTAGATCCATTACAGTGAAAAAAAAGGGGGCGGGGACTTCGTACCTTCAAAGGTGAGAAAGAACCTGAGAGGTAGAGATGAGTGGTGCTGCTTTCTTCTGCAGGGGAACCCACGCACTGCTGATTGAAACACTGTCACTGGGGCCATATGAAGGTGCTGATGCTATGAAAGTTTTCTGCACGGTGACTAAACTTTCAAAGTATCAGTTAAAGCGTGAACGTGATTGTCGCTACTACTTAACGAATCTCATGATTGATATTACGTTTTGAACTTATTTATTTTTGCAATGGGGTCAATACAAACACAGACATATATATATATATATATATATATATATATATATATATATATATATATATCTATAAGTCATATCACATTACCGTGTGATTCATATACATACATCGAGCTACAATGTCCTTTAATATCTAATTCGCTCTACCTCGGAATTAATATATTTTCATATATGCTTAACCGAAGGGGAATTTTTTTTTCTCGATAATAGATTTGCTTGGTCCTGGGAGCGAACCCAAGAAGACATTCAAATCCAGGAACGTCAGTGAAGCTTTTACCTACCCTACCACTGCGGTGGTGGGGTAGGTAAAAGCTTCACTGATGTTCCCGGATTTGAATGTCTTCTTGGGTTCGCGCCAAGGACCAGGCAAATCTATTATCGAGCAAAAAAAAAATTCCCCTTCGGTTAAGCATATATGAAAATATATTAATTTCGAGGTAGAGCGAATTTAGACATTAAAGGACATTGTAGCTCGATGTACATATATATATATATAGATATATATATATATATATATATATATATATATATATATATATATGTATATCTATATATATATATATATATATATATATATATATATATGTGTGTGTGTGTGTGTGTGTGTGTGTGTGTGTGTACGTGTGCGTATGTGTTTGTGTCTATGAATTTTCATCAAATCGTCGTGATATCCAATTCGCACTGCCCCAGTATTGGGTTGTAAACGACATTTGTAGTTCAATGCGTATATATATATATATATATATATATATAAATATATATATATATATATTATCTATATATATATATATATGTATGTGTGTGGTGTGGTGTGTGTGCGGAATGGATCGATTCGGCGCCGATTTTTATCATGGCGCCGATGTTTTGGAGCCGATTTTTTTTGGCGCGGTTTTTTTTGGCCCCGATGTTTTGGCACCGATTTTATGGCGCCGCTAGGAGTAGTTCTAGACCAAAAATTGCCTACTTAATGCTTATTACCAAAACGACTTATTACTATTATTACTTGTTTGAACTTTTACATTACTGATTCTTTCAAGAATTAATTACTTGTTTGAACTTTACTTTACTGATTCTTTTCAGAATTAATTACTGTTTGAACTTTTACTGTACTGATTCTTTTCAAGAATTAAGAGTATTTGATTTGAACCCATCGGCTAGTATGGAAGGAAGGATACTAAGTAAATGAGACAACCCCAAATTCTCTCATAACGGATATTTATTTGTGTTTGACAAGCGCAGCAAGAAGGATAGTTCAATAATGTTTTGGAGATGTGAGAACAAGAATGAATGCAAAGCCCGTATTCACACTAAAAACGATGAAGTAACAAAAAGGAATTGAATCACCATTCTCATGGTAGTTTCAGCAGCAAGCGTTGAAGTACCTGAGATTAAAAACGAGTCTAAAGCGTTGGGCTGGAGAAAGCCAAGATCAACCATCAACAATTATAAATTCTTGCACGGAAAATGTTTCTCAAGCCACTCTAGGAGCCCTTCCAAAGTTTGGACGCAATGAAGCAAAATAGTAAGGAGAATGGACCTCGCCCCATCAAACCCTATTCGTGTTCGTGAATTAGTGGTCCCCGAAGAGTACAAAAATTATGTGAAGAATAACGGTGAAAGTGGAAACTTTTTCATAGCAGACAGTGGTTATGAAGATGAAAGAATCATGATTTTCGGAAGACAGAGCTGGACTGCGTTTTTGCTGGATTCCGAGGTTTGGTACGCTGACGGAACCTTCAAGTTAGCTCCTCCGTTATTTGCACAAGTTTATGTAATTATGGCAAGAAGACATGGAGGAGTTCACCCGGTTTTGCATGCCTTATTACCAAATAAAAGCCGTGCAACTTATGTACCCATGTTTCAAATGATTAGTGACGAAATTCCTGGATTAGACCCAAGCAGAATATCGTGTGACTTTGAACAGGCAGCTATATCAGCAATGGAAGAATGTTTTCCAGGAGTAGTGATACAAGGTTGTTTCTTCCATTTAGCACATAACGTACATAAGCAACTTAAACAAATTGGGCTTCAAGTTTTATATAATAATGATTCTGAATTTGCTTTAAAAGCAAAAATGATCGTAGCCTGTGTTTTTGTGCCTATTCCTCATTTTGGATACTTACATCGATGCCCTTGTCAGAAGACTTGCCGCAAGAGCTTCAATCACTTATTAACTGGTTTGAGGATAATTACGTTGGACGAACCATGAGAAGAGGCAATGGTAGGCCCCCGCCTCTTTTCCCTTCTAAAATGTGGAATCAATATGAACAAACCATCGCTGGACTGGACAGAACTAATAATCACGCAGAAGCTGCGCATAGAAGAATATATGCGGAATTAGGAGTTAACCACCCCGTGATATGGAAATTTATCAACTCCCTGAGAAAAATTCAAAAGAACCGCGATGTTTATTATGAACAATTGGTTGCTGGCCATACTCAAAAACAAAAACTTCTAAAGTATTTGAGAGCTGACGAGCGCATTTTGAATATTGTAAGCCAATTTGCTGAGAGAGAACCGCTAGAATATTTACGTGGCTTAGCCCACAATTATGAAATGCACTGAGTTTTAAATAATTTCTATTCTATATGTTAAAATAAAGTTTTAAATACTTTCCTAGTTAAATTAATTTCATTCATTCCGATATTTATTTTTCATTCTAGCGCCAAAATGATTCTTTTTTTTTTTTTTTTTTTTTTTGGCGCCGAACTGTATGAGGCCAAAAGAATGAGCGCCAAAAATAACCGGCGCCAAAAAATCGGCGCCAAAACGGTGTGTGTGTGTGCGTGTGTGTGAGTGTGTAAACTTTTATCACATCCCCGTGATTTATATGCAAGCACTACCTCGGAATTGGGTTTTAAAAATTGTAGCTTAATCTGTATATGTTTAAAACCCAACTCTGAATGAAACCATCAAGTATGGAGGTAAATCATTTTTGTTGAAAAATGATCCACATCCATGTTTAATGGTTTCATTCGGTGCTTCAATTTCCTCTCGGTGTTACATACAATTTTTCTGCCTGTCGTAAACCATTATTGTAGGACAATTGTACTCAAATTCTCATTTCATTCAATTTTCTTGTGGTTCTCAAAATTATTTTTGTATATATCCTGGCGACAACCATATCTCTTAACTAGCTGTTGCAAACATTAGCATTTCAGTTATAATACAGAACCTTATTAATTATAAATGGTATATTTAGTGAACAATTAGCAGTTTCTGTTCTGCATTTCTCATTTTTGTCTTCATGACTGATGCAAATCAATAAAAAAATTTCCTAAACATTAGTTGCTTAATTTCTGTTAGACGAGTCATTCGTCCCCAGCCTTTAGCCGGATTCACTTCCCATCGCCTTTAACATATGGAAATCTGATTTGAAAAATTCTTCTTTTTTGTCTATTGTGAGAAATGCAATTCGGACAAGAAATTCAGGTAACAGGTAGGACTCGACATCGTTGGGAGGCAATTGAATTTCGCTTAATTCGATTTGTTTAAGAGGTCTTTGTACATTCATGTCTGAGAGACAAGTTTACTCTCATTTACGGAAAATAATATTACGTGGATTCTCTTGCGGACGCAGAATAAGCATGTGTCTCCGAAATATGATTAATTACTAGGATTAAAATATTCTCTCTCTCTCTCTCTCGCTCTCTCTCTTCTCTCTCTCATCTCAATAGATGTACAATTCTGGTCCTAATTGAAAGTTTCATTTCGCCAATGACGTTTAAAATGCAGAGCTTTACTCCTTAATCGCTCCATATTTTTCATGAGCTCGAGGGAATTAGCTGACAGTAATGCCATGTTATACGCCATTTTCTACTTCCCCTTCTTTTCCTTTACCCTCATTCCGGCTTTCTCTGCTTTTTTTCTTTTAATTAGATTTTTAGCATTAGTTCGTCGGTCCCCTTTTCCAGTACCTCATTTTATTTAAGGTCCGAGATACTCTGCCCCTTTTGTTCGCGCTTTGAGGCGACTTTTATTTCTTAGGCTCAAGCGAAACTGGCGACATTTACTTTTATTCAGTCACGGAATAAACCTTACACGGTAAAATAAAAGCTTCATTTTTTTAACTATTGGCACTTATGAGAGAGAGAGAGAGAGAGAGAGAGAGATAGAGAGAGAGAGAGAGAAGTCCTTATGAATGGTGCCTCTGATCTGGTGAGGTTTATACGTTTGAGGCGCCGCCGTTGTCAATATGGTCAAGTGGATTATATGTCCACCCGCACGCCGCCTCTCTCTCTTTCTCTCTCTCTCTCTCTCTCTCTCTCAGGCTCAGTTGTCAACGGAAGCACCCATTTCTTTAATTTTCCTTTCCTCTTCCTTGGCTTCGGGATTGAACAC
>NC_087207.1:46691779-46709279 GCF_015104395.2 Macrobrachium nipponense
AGCTTTACGACTATTAAAATATTACTAAAGTCAGTGTGATCCTTGTTCGGTTTTAAAATGAAAATGACTTTTTCCAGGAGTTAATGGAACATAGCACATCTTTTACTTTATCCTGGAGCCATGGAAAGCTCTCATGTATTCCGGCATTCATTCATCCGCGGTTTTTCCATACATGAATTACAGTCAAAGCCAGTAAGGTTCTTTTGTGACGTCACGTCCTAGCATCACATATTTGGCCAACATTTATCCACAAACTCACTTTAAAGGTTATGAATAACACTCGTGGTGTAAGTGACCAGAACGCCACTCATGCATCCATCAAACAATATTAATATTTGCATAGTCCTTCTGTCATCAAGCATTTGATTATACAGTCGTATCTCTTTCGGCGTTTCTTATTGGTTGTGGCTTTCAAGAAATAACTTTTTCCTTAAATTTTATCTTTTTCTGCCTGTCTGTCTCTGTCTTCCTCTCTTTAGCAAATCTCCAGTTTTTTAAAATATTATTTTAAAAATAAAATTCTAAGCTTTCTTCATTCCCTGCCGAGGGCTTTATTTTTTGGTCGTTAGTGCACCAGATAGATAAACTATGCTCTCATTTGATTTCACTTTCAATTCCTCTCCTTTTCTGGTACCTTCGTTTCTAGTGTCTGAACGTTTCTTTCAAAGTTAGATTTTTAGCACCTATTTATCCATCCCCTTTTCCTCTCCTGTATTTTCGCTTACTCGGGGAGTAAGCCTACAAACTATTTTGTTGTTGTTGGGGGAGTGGGCGTAGGAAAGCCCTGTAGGAAGAGCATAAACAGGTCTGAAAAAAGGTGTTTCACAATGAGTTAAAGATAAACAGGAGTTTTTGGGATAGGATATTTATGATTTATCTATTAGAACGAAAATGAAAAAAATTAAATAATGCGCTCTTAAATAGTACAGAAAAATTACTTCTAATAAAGTATAGCGTATTTATTTTAATTTTCGTTGATGAAACAAGGCTCTATTTGACCTGAAATTTAGCACTTTTTAATTTATTTGGTGTACTGATTTTACTAAACGGCGACCCCATATAAAAATGGGAACCAGCTGGGAAGAAGACTGAATTTACTAACCATTTCAGACCCGATGTTTGTTTGTTTGTTTCTATGGCATTTTTACGTTGCATGGAACCAGTGGTTATTCAGAACGGGACAACGGCTTTACGTGACTTCCGAACCACGTCGAGAGTGAACTTCCATCACCAGAAATACACATATCTGACTCCTCAGTGGAATGCCCGAGAATCGAACTTGCGACCGCCGAAGTGGCAGGCCAAGACCATACTGATCACGCCATCTAGGCGCTTTCAGACCCGATGTGACTTCGTTTTTTGGGAATATCTCCAAGACTTTTAGTTGGACAGTGATGACATTCTAAATCCATGTTTAAACAGCCCACCGTAATTTATAATCTTATAGGAGTTATTCAAATATAAATACTTTAGGATGTTACTCTTATGATTTTAAGTTGTAGTCAGTGAGAACCCAAACACCTGAGCACAGGTACAAACAAGTCGACTTACCCCCTCCCCATCATCAGTTCCCTCCCCCCACCAACCAGCTCCCCATCCCCCTCACACACCCATCCCTCTATCACCCTTCCCCCCAATTCTCTCTCTCTCTCTCTCTCTAAATTGCACGCAGGGAAATGTAATGGACATGACTGTTTTGGCTGAGTTGGCAGTTTTGAGTGCAGTATTTGAACAACAATACACTATAAATGTTCGCTGGGTAGTGAAGGTGTGCTACAATTACGCTGGCCATGGCGCTTCGCTTAGATGCGCAAATGGGTGCAAACGTGCTTTTGCATTCCTACTTTTTAATATTTGCAACCACGGAGATTTGGGAAGGTGCCGTTCGACGAGCCATGAAGTTTGAGGAGGATTATTGGTCCTCTGACAATATCCATGACAGTGTGGAACCCGTCATTGTCGCTTTTGACTACGATGAAGAGGACGAGCTATTCCTTGACAGCGATGAAGATTAAAATGAAATCTATGATTCTTTGTGTATATCATTATCCATTAATTCTATAACTAATATTAACTATTTTACAATTTTACTGACACTATATTGTTGTAGAATAATTATGCTCATTGACCAATCTCTCGCATCACACTATACGAACAATCAAACAACAACTGCAGAAAACGACTATACACATACGTGCAATCTAAAGATCATAACTATAATTCCCCACGACAATTCTTAGGCAACACACTGGAATCAGGTTGTACATCATAGTTGAGCTCAATAGCAAATATCACTTGACTTATTGTTGGGATATACACAGTTGAGTTATAATGTGTCAAATTCATGCATATAATAAAGCAAAATGAGAGAGAGAGAGAGAGAGAGAGAGAGAGAGAGAGAGAGAGAGAGAGTGGGGGGAAGAATTGGAAGGGGACGAGGAGGGGTGGGAGGGGAGAGAGGTGAGAGAAGGACGGATGTGCAGGGAATGGGGGGAGCTTGTTGGTTGGGGCAGGAGGGAACTGATGAAGGGAGGGGGTGGGGTAAGTAGACTTGTTTGATTCTGTGCTCAGGTGTTTGGGTTCTCACTGACTACAACTTACAATCATAAGAGTAACATCCTAAAGTATACAAATCTTTACTAACTCCTAAAACATTATAAGCTACGGCGGGTGTTATACATTCTATTTGAATGCCATAACCGTCCGACTAAAAGACTTGAAGATATTCCCCGAAAAAACGATGCCACATCGGGTATGAAATGGTTAGTAGGCAATGTTCCTCTTCAATTATTTTGTGTCCATTTATAAACGAGAGTATATGAACGTCTTTAATTTTTGTCCTTTTTATTTGATCCTTATTGTTAGTCTAAGTAGTACTAAGTAATAAGTAAGTATGAGTATTAATTACGAAGGCTACTCCAGTTTAAGTTAGGAGCATAACGTTTAAAACTTATGCGTGAGGGGAAAAGTCTTGAACGAGTCCCGAGTAAGTTGGAGGTCGCATCACGCCTTGTTTCCGACCCCGACTTATTTCCTTTGAAGGTTCCTGATATTCCCATAAAGCAATTTATATCCATTCCTTTTCTTTTCTCTGTACTCGATCTTTGAAAGAGAACATCTCTCCATTCTTACATCAAGGCTAGGCGGCCCACAGATCTTTTGATTTAATTTTGGAATAAATCATTCGCTGGTGTAATAAAAACCTAGATGAGTTAAAGCTCTGGTAGTAACGAGCAAAAGAGAGAGAGAGAGAGAGAGAGAGAGAGAGAGAGAGAGAGAGAATAGTTCCTCCCTGCCGGTCAGAGCATACGCTCCGTTTAGGCCTAACCGTTTTCATTTAAGACATAACGATATACTTTAACGGAGTAATGGACACTAAAATCTCTCTGCACTCCTAAAATGCTGCTTCGGGCATGATGTATTTCAGTCAGGTCAAGTCCACGGGGACTTAATATAGGGTAAACAAATGCGTCCATGAAATTCCTTGCCTCCTCTGGATTCGGGGTCGAAAACGCCTGGTATGCATTATGCTACCAGGTGCACTATAAATCAGAGAGAGAGAGAGAGAGAGAGAGGGAGAGAGAGAGAGAGAGAGAGGCTATCTACTTATCACATACATAGGTTTCATGATGTACGGGGGGTTGTTAAATTAGAAAAATAAAAATACAGAGATAGATAAAGGTGTTAGAAGGAAGACCTCAATATATATGTGTGTGTGCGCGTATGCATAAATATTTCCGTGTCTATAAACTGACCATAAGTGAGCTGCAAATGCAAAAATGGTTGCCTGTTATGATTTCGTCAGGAGATTCCATTTAAATTCGCATAAGAGTGTCCTCCGAAAGCACTGTGAGCAAACGTTTAGCATCGAGGCAATTTAAACCAACCTGGTTACGTCTTTGAAAAAGCCTTCCACAATTGGAAAAAAATTGGTTAAAAAAATTTACAAATAACTATCAGGTAGATATTCAAAAAAAGTTAAGTGTACCATATTGGAAGCATCAAAGGGTCACTTAAATTCTAAAGTTAACAGTTCCTTCAAATTTTAACCCCTCCAAAACTAAGTGGAATCTGGTCATGTTGTTTCCTTGTTTTATAAATGAAGGGAAAACTTGATTCTTGTGGTTAGAAACTATGGTACCATAAATGCAATGAGATTTATGTTGGTGAGACCATGACATCTATTCCTTAAGCTTTCCTATGGACAAGTATGAACAGCAACATATAATTCAGAAACCCCTAGATGTTTTTACAATAGACTTGAGCCACAGCGTTAATTGAGTAAGATCCCAACGTTTTACAAAAAAAGGATGATTGAGATCTGGTTCCATTAGTCTAATCATGGATATGAACATTTCGGGGGTGAGGTTTTGATCTATCTATCAGAGGATCAGCAAGCTATTCACTTTTTTTATAATCGTATCAAAATCATTTTTTCTCTGAAACCTTACACTCATCTTTCTACATAAATCAGAGTTTGTGGCTCACGTATTGGTAAGACCCGGAGTGTATTTCTCAAGTCTTTCTCTTCTCCCTAAATTTACTCCCCAGTCCAACCGTGACAATAATCGGCAACAGAGGCAAAGCAAAACATGATCAAAACACGACCAGTCACGCCTAAAACAAAATGGCATGACATTCAGTACATGGATTTTCCCGTGAGGGGTTAATACAAACCAGTGCACCTCACGCGGTTCACTGTAGGCATTATTTAGGGTTCTTTGCAGCACCCCTTCGCCACCTCGCCTCAACCCCTTTCATTCCTTTTACTGTGCCTCCATTCATATTCTCTTTCTTCCATATTGCTATCCACCCTCTTCTAACAATTGTTTCCTAGTGCAAATGCGATGTTTTCCTCCTGTTACACCTTTCAAAACTTTCTGTTCTTAATTTCCTTTTCAGTGCTGAATGACTTCATAGGTCCCAGTGCTTGGGCTTTGACCTTAATTCTATATCCCATCCATATACATGAATTTTAAATTCCTTGAATGTTATTTTGATATTTCCATTATGTAGAACATTTTTACGCAACTGCAAATCTCTCGAAAAGTATTAGCAAAAACTTATTAATTATTCTTTTAGTCGTGTAACGTTTGCATTCAGGGAGTTGATGTAGTAAAACTCTGTAATGATCGTTATAATAAATTCTACTTAGAGCCTTGATAATTTAAGAACGAATACTCTAGCATTTATTTGCAGGATTCTGTTCACTAACAAAAAGGCGAAAGTCTTAAGAAATTCCCTTTCCTTATTTCCTCCTTCTCTTTATCCCGTCAATGCCGCGTCTCTGGCTCATTTCCCCTTTCTCTGTAATCCTAGACTCTCTCTCCTTTGTCACTAATAAAAGATATCTTATGAGATGTCAGAACTAAAAAAAATAAAGGAGAAAAATCCAGGGAAATGAACAAGACAGGGAGGTTCGAAAGTGATCATCCACAAATGGAGTGCAGTTCTCTCTCTCTCTCTCTCTCTCTCTCTCTCTCTCTCTCTCTCTCTCTCTCTATATATATATATATATATATATATATATATATATATATATATATATATATATATATATATAATGCATATATATGTGTGTGTGTATTAATTGTTTTCACCGTTCAAGAAATCTAAAGTTATTTTCTTATTCCTGAAAATGCAATAAGGAACGCACAGAATTCATGGACGACGCAGAACATCTGAAATCATCTTTGAACCAGACAGATCAGGCAGCGTTGACAGGATTGTATATCTCTAGAGGTACAACGGTAAAAAAAAGTAACTAATTCGTACAATTATGTTGTCAAAATATAAATCATTTCAAAGCGTAATACTGCACGACAGGAAGAGAGAGAGAGAGAGAGAGAGAGAGAGCAAAGGAATATAATGAAAGTGCTATGTAGTTCCTCTGACTAAGATTAATCAACGTTTAGTTGTTTGTTATTATCTCATCTGCCCAGATGCCTACCTTTGCATCTTATCGTGTGATCTGACTATTTCCAATCGGAATGTAAAGATGTAAATGAAGGTATTAACGAAGAAATGTTTGTATAGAATAGCAGCAAAGAAAATTCTATAATGAAATAAAATGTTCATTTGCTGCGCTTAGTTTACCACTTGGGTCATTCTTGCTCGTTCGTGATTAAAGATGAAGAGTGTTTGATTGATGATAGATAATGAAATCAGATTCAATAAAATTGAAACTTTCAAACAATTAACTGAGTATTAATGGATAACTTAAGCCGTGTTTGACTGCAGCGGAAACTCAGTAGGATTCTCTCGTAATGCAAAGGCAGCATCATCTCTATTTACTCAAATTAAATCCACGAAAAACGTTGGCCATTAATAACCGAGACACCAGCTATACAATATCCACCGGTTCATTCATGGATAGTCTTGGTTGGACCAACTAGCAATCATTTTGTTTGTCAGTTTGATTCATTTTTATTTACCAGTTATCAATGTTTTTTCTGTGCTTGTTCATAATCATTACAATTGTTTGTTGCAATTTGTATGATTATTCCGCACTGATATTTACTCTCGAGTTTCGAAAACATTCGTATCTTGTTGATATGGGTACATTTTTCCGGGGCGTCAATCCAATGAATATCAGCTTTGCTCTGCTTTTGTTCCATGCTTTGCTTTCACTCCAATATCCATTATCTTCCACGTAAGATTTTCAGTAGTGGTTCCTCCTGTCCTCCCCTCCCCCGCAACTCATTTGCTTTGAAGTTCGGCGATGGTCTCCCTGCAGCAATTTCAATCGGGTCCCTTTTTCTCCCTTTTAGTGGGTCTTTGAGGAGCCTTTTTCTTCGCTCTTCTGCACCAAAGGGAACCGGACCTCAGGTCGTTTTTATGTAATTGCTGGATAATTCTCTAGAGGGTACATTAAGTGGTTAGATGTTTAGAGGCTTTAAAGAAAAAGAGAGAGAGAGAGAGAGAGAGAGAGAGAGAGAGAGAGAGACGAGAGAGAGAGAGAGAGAGAGAGACTGACGACCTTTAACATATCACAACAGATGAGCATTTTTCAATTATATACCTTCAAAATCTGAGACATAAAAATCTGAATACCCTAAACTGTAGCGAGCCCACTTTGCGTTTTTAAAGCAATGGAAAATCATATCAGTATTTATTTTTCTGGCAATGCCCAGGCTCCAAGCAACTTGAGTAATTTTGTAGCTCGAAAGCAATGCCATAATTACTTTTGCCGGATTTACTTGGCTGCGTCAGGTCTCCCAACTAAAACATTCAATGTTTTTTTTTCCTTTTTATGCTTTAATATTTTTCACAGTTCCCTTTTTAATAATTCTGCACATGAGTCGTCAAGGTAATGATACAATCATCATTTTAACTTTTGTCAATAGAGCAAACCTTGTTTTTTTTCTGTGTTTGGGGGGGAGGGGGGGGCGGGGGGAGGGGGGCTTGCTTACTGAGCATAAACTGAAATTAAGTATGGTAATGACGCGGAACTACTGGCAAAAAGCCCGGTCGTCAATAAAGCTTGATATTTCATATCTGGACACTGGAACTTATCCATTTCACTATTTACAATAAAACCCCTTCGCTAGTCTTACATTTTCCAGGATATTTCCCTTCCATTGACCATCGGTAATCGTTTCTGAGTAAGAAAATTTGAAACTATATGAGGAAAATTCTTTTGTCCATTATCGAAAAAAAATAAAATGATAAATAAGTCATTCAATCCTTGTGTAGCCAATAATCTTGTCCCTTTCAGTGGCAGCTTTACTACGAAATAATTCGTCCAAGGTGTGGGCAGCCCCTTTCCCCACAACATCAGAGGAAAATTCACATATGTTATTTAGAAAAAATGTTCCTCCCATTCAACCTCACTTGGAATCTGGCTTAGATGCGCTGATGATATCTTCACGCCCTAAGATAAAAGTTGTGGGGTGATTAATGACGTAATGTGATGGACCTAGCCGTTTTATATCCTAGAATTGAATGGGGAAATGACCGTAGATTTCTTTTCTGTTATTCTGTTATGTATATCCGGATTCCTAAGTCGCCATTATATCTTGTTCTAGAGATTACTTGTCTGCAATCTTGTTTCTTAAAGGGTAAGAAAGCATATTTTCATTGGCACTCGTAAAAGGAATGGTATAATTCATCAGCATCTGATCAATTACTCTAGCAAGAATATATTGCCAAGAAGGCAATCGGTAGAGTGAATAAAATACGATATCGAAAAAAAAATTCATTCTAAATCATAATTCTATAGGCAGAAATATGGTAGCAAAAGTTCTAGAGTATCTCAAATTGTATAGCGTTTTTAAATTTCACTATCTATTGCGATCTTGCTCAGCGATGTATACCCAAGCGATAAGTGATTTCGGTGCTAATAAAGTAGCATTCAAGAATTGTAATTTAATTTATGTGAGACCAGAAAATCCCACTATCAGAGGTTACTTGAACACGAGTGAACGCTAAGATACAGGTTTCCTTACAAGAGAAAGGTTCGGCAGTCCACCATCATCATTTAGACAAATAACATCAAATTGTCATATGGATACAGGAAGCCGGATTAAATGACGAGAAACTCTTGTACCCTACTCTGGGATATGGAATTCAACTGACCACGCACCAAACAGCCTAAAATTAAGGTAACGAGGCTTTTTTAATTCCAATGAAGTCGATGCTATCATCTGTATGCACAGATATATATATATAATATATATATATATATATATATATATATATATAAATATTATATATATATATATTACAGCATCTGGCTGATTTGGATGTTAGATGACGTTTTATTGGCACTTTTTGGACCACGAAGAAAACGGATCTTCGCTTTTTGGACTATTGTTCGCAGGACCTCCTGTCACCTGCGACTCGAGTGTTTTCTGCCTCATCTGTAGTAAGCAGGTACTCCCATGTCACCTGCGATTTGAGTGCCTCTGCTTTTCCCTGTTGAAAGAATTTCTCAGGGAATTGGTGCCGTCGCTTTCTCCCGGTACTGCTGGATATTTTGCCTGCCATGTCTCCCCATTCCGTATTGCTCTGGCGTTCATGACCTGCCCTGATAGCTATTTTGGCGAGTGGATCACGGCCCTGGGATTGACTCTCCCCTGATGTCTTCACTAATGTGAAGAAGTACTGTACATCAGTTGTATTATTTTTTAATATCTAATTCGCTCTACCTCGGAATTAATATATTTTCATATATGCTTAACTGAAGGGGAATTTTTTCGTCGATAATAGATTTACCTGTTACTTGGGCGCGAACGCAGGTACATTATAAATCCAGGAACGTCAGTGGAAGCGATACCACCCAACCGCGAGAGGCTTAAAAGGATATGTCGTCTCTCACCTCAAATACTTTTTCGCGCTGAAGTATTCGTTGGTTTGGAGACAACATCAACCCGCCTCGACTCCGGTAGTTAAGTAGCGCTTTTGACAACACGTAGCATTTTACATAAGTCCATATCACATTACCGTGATTCATATACATATACCGAGCTACAATGTCCTTTAATATCTAATTCGCTCTACCTCGGAATTAATATATTTTCATATATGCTTAACCAAAGGGGAATTTTTTGTTTTTCTCGATAATAGATTTACCTGTACTTGGGCGCGAACGCAGGTACATTATAAATGCAGGAAACGTCAGTGGAAAGCGATACCACCCAACCGCCGAGAGGGGCTTAAAATGTATATGTCGTCTCTAACCTCAAAAATACTTTCCCCTCCCCGCTGAAGTATTCGTTGGTTTGGAGACAACATCAACCCGCCTCGAACTCCCCCGGTAGTTAAGTAGCGCTTTTGACAACACGTAGCATTACATAAGTCATATCACATTACCGTGATTCATATCATATATCGAGCTACAATGTCCTTTAATATCTAATTCGCTTCTACCTCGGAAATTAATATATTTTCATATATGCTTAACCGAAGGGGAATTTTTTTCTCGATATAGATTTACCTGTACTTGGGCGCGAACGCAGGTACATTATAAATCCAGGAACGTCAGTGGAAGCGGTACCACCCAACCGCGAGAGGCTTAAAAGGTATATGTCGTCTCTCACCTCAAATACTTTCTCGCGGTTGGGTGGTATCGCTTCCACTGACGTTCCTGGATTTATAATGTACCTGCGTTCGCGCCCAAGTACAGGTAAATCTATTATCGAGAAAAATTCCCTTCGGTTTAAGCATATATGAAAATATATTAATTCCGAGGTAGAGTGAATTAGATATTAAAGGACATTGTAGCTCGATATATGTATATGAATCACGGTAATGTGATATGACTTATGTAAAATGCTACGTGTTTTTTTGTCAAAAGCGCTACTTAACTACCGGAGTCGAGGCGGGTTGATGTTGTCTCCAAACCAACGAATCTTCAGCGCGAGAAAGTATTTGGAGGTTGAGAGAACGACACATATACCTTTTAAGCCTCTCGCGGTTGGGTGGTATCGCTTCCACTGATGTTTTTTTTTTCCTGGGATTTATAATGTACCTGCGTTTTCGCGCCCAAGTACAGGTAAATCTATTATCGAGAAAAAAATCCCCTTCGGTTAAGCATATAGAAAATATTAATTCCGAGGTAGAGCGAATTAGATAATAAAGGGACCATTGTACTCGATATATGTAATGAATCACGGTAATGTGATATGACTTATGTAAAATGCTACGTGTTTGTCAAAAGCGCTAACTTAACTACCGAGTTGAGGCGGGTTGATGTTGTCTCCAAACCAACGAATACTTCAGCGCGAGAAAGTATTTGAGGTGAGAGACGACATATACCTTTTAAGCCTCTCGCGGTTGGGTGGTATCGCTTCCACTGACGTTCCTGGATTTAAAAATGTACCTGCGTTCGCGCCCAGTACAGGTAAATCTATTATCGAGAAAAAATTCCCCTTCGGTTAAGCATATATGAAAATATATTAATTCCGAGGTAGAGCGAATTAGATATTAAAGGACATTGTAGCTCGATATATGTATATGAATCACGGTAATGTGATATGACTTATGTAAAATGCTACGTGTTGTCAAAAGCGCTACTTAAACCTACCGGAGTCGAGGCGAGTTGATGTTGTCCTCCAACCAACGAATACTTCAGCGCAAGAAGGTATTTGAGGTGAGAGACGACATATACCTTTTAAGCCTTTCGCGGTTGGGTGGTATCGCTTCCACTGACGGTCCTGGATTTGTAATGTACCTGCGTTCGCGCCCAAGTACAGGTAAATCTATTATCGAGAAAAAATTCCCCTTCGGTTAAGCATATATGAAAATATATTAATTCCGAGGTAGAGCGAATTAGATATTAAAGGACATTGTAGCTCGATATATGTATATGAATCACAGTAATGTTTTATGACTTATGTAAAATGCTACGTGTTGTCAAAAGCGCTACTTACTACCGGAGTCGAGGCGGGTTGGATTGTTGTCTCCAAACCAACGAATACTTCAGCGGCAGAAAGTATTTTAGGTGAGAGACGACATAATACCTTTTAAGCCTCTCACGGTTGGTGGTATCGCTTCCACTGACGTTCCTGGTTTTTTTTTTATAAGTACCTGCGTTCGCGGCTCAAGTACAGGTAAATCTATTATCGGAGAAAAAAATTCCCCTTCGGTTAGCATATATAAAAAATTATTATTTATTCCGAGGTAGAGCGAATTAGATAATAAAGGACATTGTAGCTCGATATATGTATATGAATCACGGTTAATGTGATATGTTTATTGTTTAAAATGCTACGTGTTGTCAAAAGCGCTACTTAACTACCGGAGTTGAGGCGGGTTGATGTTGTCTCCAAACCAACGAATACTTCAGCGCGAGAAAGTATTTGAGGTGAGAGACGACATATCTTTTAAGCCTCTCCGCGGTTGGGTGGTATGCTTCCACTGACGTTCCTGGATTTATAATGTACCTGCGTTTTTTTCGCGCCCAAGTACAGTAAATTCTATTATCGAGAAAAAATTCCCCTTCGGTTAAGCATATATGAAAATATATTAATTCCGGTAGAGCGAATTAAATATTAAAGGACATTGTAGCTCGTATATGTATGATCAACGTAATGTGATATGACTTATGTAAAATGCTACGTGTTGTCAAAAAGCGCTACTTACCTACCGAGTCGAGGCGGGTTGATGTTGTCTCCAAACCAACGAATTACTTCAGTGCGAGAAGGTATTTGAGGTGAGAGACGACATATACCTTTTAAGCCTCTCGCGGTTGGGTGGTATCGCTTCCACTGACGTTTCCTGGATTTAATAATGTACCTGCGTTCGCGCCCAAGTACAGGTAATCTATTATCGAGAAAAAATTCCCCTTCGGTTAGCATATATGAAAATATATTTTTTTTTAATTCCGAGTTAGAGCGAATAGATATTAAAGGACATTGTAGCTCGATATATGTATATGAATCACGGTAATGTGATATGACTTATGTAAAATGCTACGTGTTTGTCAAAAGCGCTACTTAACTACCGGAGTCGAGGCGGGTTGATGTTGTCTCCAACCAACGAATACTTCAGCGCGAGAAGTATTTGAGGTGAGAGACGACATATACCTTTTAAGCCTCTCGCGGTTGGGTGGTATCGCTTACCACTGACGTTCCTGGATTTATAATGTACCTGCGTTTCGCGCCCAAGTACGGGTAAATCTATTATCGAGAAAAAAAATTTCCCCTTCGGTTAAAGGCATATGAAAATATATTAATTCCGAGGTAGAGCGAATTAGTATTTAAAGGACATTGTAGCTCGATATATGTATATGAATCACGGTAAATGTGATATGAACTTATGTAAAATGCTACGTGTTGTCAAAGCACTACTAACTCCGGAGTCGAGGCGGGTTGATGTTGTCTCCAAACCAACGAATACTTCAGCGCGAGAAAGTATTTGAGGTGAGAGGACGACATATACCTTTTTTAAGCCTCTCGCGGTTGGGTTGGTATCGCTTCCACGACGTTTTTTTCCTGGATTTATAATGTACCCTGCGTTCGCGCCAAGTACAGGTAAATCTATTATCGAGAAAAATTCCCCTTCGGTTAAGCATATATGAAAATATATTAATTCCGAGGTAGAGCGAATTAGATATTAAAGGACATTGTAGCTCGATATATGTATATGAATCACGGTATGTGATATGACTTTATGTAAAATGCTACGTGTTTTCAAAAGCGCTACTTAACTACCGGGAGTCGAGGCGGGTTGATGTTTTTGTCTCCAAACAACGAATACTTCAGCGCGAGAAAGTATTTGAGGTGAGAGACGACATATACTTTTAAGCCTCTCGCGGTTGGGTGTATCGCTTCCACTGATGTTCCTGGATTTATAATGTACCTGCCGTTTCGCGCCCAAAGTACAGGTAAATCTATTATCGAGAAAAAAAATTCCCCTTCGGTTAAGCATATATGAAAATATATCAATTCCGAGGTAGAGCGAAATTAGATATTAAAAGGAGGAACATTGTTAGCTCATATATGTATATGATCACGGTATGTTGAATATGACTTATGTAAAATGCTACGTGTTGTCAAAAGCGCTACTTAACTACCGGAGTCGAGGCGGGTTTTGATGTTGTCTCCAACCAACGAATACTTCACGCGGCGAGAAAGTATTTGGAGGTGAGACGACATATACCTTTTAAGCCTCTCGCGTTGGGTGGTATCGCTTCCAATGACGTTCCTGGGATTTATATGTACCTGCGTTCGCGCCCAAAATACAGGTAAAATCTATTATCGAGAAAAAAATTCCCCTTTTTTGGTTTTAAGCATATATGAAAATATATTAATTCCGAGGTAGAGCGAATTTAGAGTATTAAAAAGGACATTTGTACTCGGTATATTTGGGTATATGAATCACGGGTAATGTGATTATGACTTTTTTTTAATGTTAAAATGCTACGTTGGTGTCAAAAAGCGCTACTTTTAACTACCGAGTCCGAGGCGGGTTGATGTTGTCTCCAACCAAACGATACTTCAGCGCGAAAAGTATTTGAGGTGAGAGACGACATATATCTTTTAAGCCTCTCGCGGTTGGTGGTATCGCTTCCACTGACGTTCCTGGATTTTATAATGTACCTGCGGTTCGCGCCCAGTACAGGTAAATCTATTATCGAGAAAAAATTCCCCTTCAGTTAAGCATATATGAAAATATATTAATTCGAGGGTAGAGCGAATTAGATATTAAAGGACATGTAACTCGATATATGTATATGGATCACGGTAATGTGATATGACTTATGATATATATATATATATATATATATATATATATATATATATATATATATATATATATATATATATATATATAATATATATATAGATGTAGATAGATGTAGATGTATATTGTAGATTAATGTAGAGAGAGAGAGATATATATATATATATATATTAATATATATATATATATATATATATATTATATATTATATATCATATATATATAAATATACACACTAAGATATTCAGTGATTTCAGGAAGAACTTAACTAAATACCATTCCCTGTAACATACACACACACATTATATATATATATATATATATATATATATATACTATATATATATATATATATATAAGCATATATGAAAATATATTAATTCCGAGGTAGAGCGAATTAGATATTAAAGGACATGTAGCTCGAGTGATGTATATGAATCAAGGTAATGTGATATGACTTATATATATAGATATAGATATACGATATTGGAAAAAATAAATAGTATGATTAGATATAGATATAGATTAGATATAATTATTAGTATATAGATATAGTATAGATATATATTATATATATATATATATATATATATATATATATATATATATATTATATAAACACACTAAGATATTTCAGTGATTTCAGGAAGAACTTAACTAAATACACATTCCATCCCCTGTAACATACGCACGACACATTATATTATTATATATATACTATATATATATATATATATATATATATCTTATCTATATAATATTCTATATATATTATAATGTGTGTGTGTTACAAGGAATGTGTTTAATTAGATGCGTCATGAAATCACTGAATATTTTAGTTTTTAGTAAGTTCATAAAAACAACTGCAACCATCAGTAATTACACCGTAATCTCTAAAATGATAAGGGATTTCGTGTAAATACTTTTTTGTGGACTCTTCCTACTAAGATTCCTATTTTCAATTAGTGAATGTGTGAAATGTTTGATGATGAAATAACAGCTGCAAGTCGATAAGAAAATCTGACAACAACTTCTTGTCAGTTGTGTTCGGTGTCACGTACTCTTTCGACGGAATGTTTCTGATTCCAATATGTCCGAGAATATGGAAGAAATGTCCAAAAAGCTTTTTTTCGAGAAATACTAACTAACTAAAAATAATCTACTTTCCAAGGAGGAATACATCTAAGAGAGCAACAGTTTTGTTATCCCCGGATGGACATCCTTGATGCTAGGAAGCACCAATCATACTTACGTTTGACAATGTCAGTTACTTCACCGCTCTTGACATCACTGAAAATTCAGCTGCAAGCTGTGTATCCGTCCTTCAAGGTCGTACATGGTTGGCCGAGTCATCTACAGAGCCCGGGTTCAGTGGAGAGGCTCAACAGTGACATAAAAGACAGGCTTACTGCCTGGCTTGCTGACAACAACACTGGGTACTGGACTGTTACCATTAAGTTTGTACACTTCCAAAAGGACTCGAGTCTTCATGCCGGTATCTAGTGCAGCCCATACGAAACCTTATTTCGTTGCCCATTTAACACTGGCCTCACTTCCTCCACTCCTCCACATGACATCATTGGAAGACTGGAGACAAGATGAGCTACTTAGGCTCGTCATTAACCCCACCCTCGACAGGTGACAACCTCACCTTTGCAGATGATAACAATTCCACCTCTTCAGCCGACGTCAACAAACCCCCGACGGCAGATGACATCGACACTCCCACCTCGTCAAATCATGTCAATAACACCCCCATGGTAGATGACATAACTAACCCCACCAAGTGACGAGTTCCTCGTTGGACGAGTGGTTTTCGCACTCGGCTACCAATCCGGTGGTCCTAAGTTTCGATTCTCGGCTCAGCCAGCTCGGAATCAGAGGAATTTATTTCTGGTGATAGAAATTCATTTCTCGATATAATAACGTTCGGATCCCACAATAAGCTGTAGGTCCCGTTGTTAGGTGACCAATAGGTTCCTAGCCGTGTAAAAATATCTAATCCTTCGGGCCAGCCCTTGGAGAGCTGTTCATCGGCTCAATGGTCTGGTTAAAGTAAGATACACTTAACTTAATTTTTCGGCAAGTGACAATTTAGCAGATGACGTCACAACCTTACCTCTGCAGCGGACGTCAATATCCATGACCAATATTACACGGCATCAGATTGAGGCCTACCATGCTCTGTGTAATCAGGTAGATCTGATGATCAGTGCCACAAATTATATTAAAAAGTGCAATGGAAGGTGACAGTGTAGCACTTACAATACCAACTGTGGATAGGAACACACTCGGTGTCACTGTCAGCATGATCAAATGAATGACAACTACAGGATTGGGGGAAGTCGGGTCTCTTAAAAGACTTCCATTCTCGCAACGATTTTGAGCTGTGCCCTCAGCGTCTGTTGTCAATAAGTGACACCAACACGAACACTGAAGTATCTCTCCGAACTGCCATTAGCTCAGAGTCCATTTCCACAAATGTAACTGTGGCCCTAAATAATGAAAGAATAACAGGTGTAAATGCATCAAAACACAACTCAAATGCAGCTTTTCCTGCAATAAGTAGTATATATCATATTATTCAAATTTCAAACACACTGTGTTTAAGATATCAGTTATACTTAATGTTGCAATTATACGTACTGCGTTTAAAATATCGCTTTGTAAACGAGTACATTGTTTGTTGCTGTTAGAATAAAGGTTCTTTTAACACCATGGCTACTTCATGAAATCCCCAAGCAGATATTTCGGTATTAACACGAAAAATTCCCTAACATTCTAGTGATTACATGTAATTACTGACGGTTGCAGTGACTTCATGAACTTAGTAAAAATTTCAGGAATTTCATGAAGTACCCAATGACACACCTTCCGTGTAACACACACACACACACACACACACACACAAACACACATTATATATTTGGATGTATATAATATATATATATATATATAATATATATATATATATATATAAAATATATATGTATATATATATATATGTGTGTGTGTGTGTGTGCATGATGTATATTAGCAACTACATGCGAAGATAGAGAACCGGTGAGCGGTATCTTAGTAGGTGAAAATAATAAAAAAAAATATTAAAATTGAATATTGAAATTAACAAAATGGTTACAAGATTGGGAGAATTCTCTCTAGGAAATAATCTATCGGCCCCAATATAAGAAAGGCTTGAATAAGTTGTCCTGGAAATTGCTTCCATCAATCACCACAGGGAGACATCATCACAAGAACGTCCAGTACTGGATAAAGTTTTTAATTTTAAGATATTTGAAAATGTCACCAGGTT
>NC_087207.1:46714279-46724279 GCF_015104395.2 Macrobrachium nipponense
GCTTTATTCACAAATATTCCTGTGGAAGAACTATACAGATCATTTTAAATAAGATTTTTACTGATAATGACACACTTTCACGGTTTTAATTACGACAATTTTAAGAAACTTTTAACCTTGGCGGTGCAGGACACTGCCTTTATTTTCAATGGTAAAGCTTATGTGCAGGCTGACGGCATGGCAATGGGAAGTCCCCTTGGCCCCGGTGCTGGCTAATATTTTTATGTGTGAGTAGAGAGCGGGTTGCTGGACAACTGCCCTCTGGCTTATCACCGTTATTTTACTGTCGTTATGTCGACGACACTTTTATCTTATTTAAAGATAAAATATAGAGCCGACTTATTTTTACACAATGCTAATCTGGCCCACCCGAATATAAAATTCACAATTGATTACGAGAAAGATAACAAACTTGCTTTTTTGGATATAGAAGTGTCTCGTAATAATTCAGGATTTTACACGTCGATTTTTCAGAAAGATGCTAGAGTATTGAAAAAGAGTTTCAAAGGGTTTATGAACTCTTATATCAAAAGAGCAATTTTTGTGCCGTAGATGGGAAATCAATGCAGTGCAATCATTTTGTCGAGAGATATTTTTAAATATTATTCATATTGATGTGAATTTGGCAGTGTTTAAATCTGGATTGGTCTAAGGCTTTTGACGAGTACACATCAGTTTTGTGTCTCAGTTTTTAGAAAATTTCAGTCCCCCAGCCGAGTTTATAAAATTGGAGGAAGGTTCTATTTAAGAAAAGTGTAAGCAGAATAATGTGTGTGAACAGGTTTCTAAGCAAGGCATTACACATAAAAATATCAGTTAGGCAAGGTTGCCCGTTCTCCATTTTATTATTGTGTGTTTTCCCAAGAGCTTCTATACCGAGTGATGAAAAAATGGAGTCTGTTTTACCAAATGATGTGAAAAATAAAGCCGTTGAGGGTTTTTTATGCCGATGACTTCTGTGTTTCTTTCTACAGAGAATCCATTCTTGAATTTTTGAAAGAAATAAACCTTTTTCAGAAAGCAACTGGAACGAAGTTGAATAAAGATAAAAACTTGTATCAAGGGTATAGGAAAACAGAATTAGGCGTGATCCGACCTCCAGCTTACTCGGGATAAGTGCAAGATTTTCTTTCGTGAGTAAGTTACAAGCATTATATTCCTACCTTTTAAACGTTAAATTAAAACTTGCTAAAATCTACAGTCAAATAGAGCCTTGTTTTCACCAACGAAAATTAAAATATATACTATTTTTTATTAGGAATATTTTTTCTGTATTGTTTAACATGCACATTATTTTTCACATTTTTATTCTAAAAGATAAATCATAAACCTATCCTAAAATTATTGTATTTTAACTCAATGCAAACACCTTTTTCAGACCCTGTTATGTTCTTCCATAGACCTTCCTACCCACCCCAACAAGAACAACAATAACAAGTAGTTTGTAGGCTCATGACCGAGTAAGCGGAAACAAGACAGACTGGCCATTCATTGTGTGTATACAGACACGCTGAAAATACTAGAGATTTGTTATGGTATAGATATTGGCAACGGTGGAAATGAACTGGAAGGAAGTGAGAAATAAAACGTGCTGGGTGCTAGGAAAACTGTTACTGTTTCAAAAAGGAATATAAATAATAACATTATTGTCGTCAAAAGAATGGTATGTGACACACTCTCCCACCGCCTCATCAGGGAAGTGCAAAAGGTTTAATCGTGAATGCTTTTAAGTATATTTGGAGCGGACTGTATCCCCCAATTAATAGAACTACTGTGTTTTTTTTTTTTTTTTTTATATAAACGAAAAGAAAGGAGGGTTGAGTATAATTGTGCACATGCAAACATTCTAATAATAGTGTCAAGAAGTGTTCTAAGGGATTACATAGAAAATGTTGGACTAAGCAGGTAATAATGTAATATGCGGTTGAGTTGTTTACTGGATCTGAAGCCTATGAAGATGTCTTCCATTTCAAATGTTTATATTCAGTCGCAATAGAGGGCGTTAGAAAAATTATAGAAACACAAAAATGTCCCAAACAGTAGCAGTAAAGAGATATACACTGGACTAGACCAGTGGCGAAACCACAGGAGGAAGACTTGTGCCGTTATTCAATTGAGATAGATGGAAGAGACTACACAAACTTTTGTTTTGTCCTGCAGTAAGTGTTTTTATTTCAACTATTGCATGGAGTTCCGGCGACTAATCATAGATTACATATTTTGAAAATAACAAAATATATGTGGAAGGTGGTGGGGAGTAGAGTATCCTTTACATATTCTTTTACTTCTGTAAAGAAATTAAAGCGATATGTATTTATCTTCAAAAAATTCTCTTATGTGTATATATGTGTGACCCAGGTTTTAATCCTTGTCTTTATAGCCACTCTTGTCTGACATAATGCTGGTCATCAGCACGGCTATCTCATAAGCACAGAAAGCATGGATACTTTGTGTAACCACCTTGAAGTCCTAGGATGAGACCAACAACGTTAAGATCTCCACGGATCAACTATTGATGTTCCTGGTAGTTCAGAGCAGACAACAGACGTTCCATGCTTTTTGTGGGATTCTTTCATTTCAACTGAAGTGCCCGACAGAGATCAATGAGAACTTATTTCCGTTATTCAGAATCACTGCCTTGAGACTTCTGTTAGATGAATCAATGAAAAGTCTCCATTCCATAGCATCATACTTCATACCAAGTAATGCAATCAGGTCAGCAATATTGTTACAGTAGACCAGTGAAGATGCTTCATCAAACATGAAGAATTTTCTAAATTCTCTCTCGCGGTCCCGATACCAATAGAATGTTGTTCCTGGTGCCAGTAGACGTTTCTCTCGAAGACGAGAACCCAGTAGCTGGGCAGACTCCATGGAAAAGTTCAGGTCTCGTGCCAGGTCACTGAGTTCGGCTTGGGTCAAAGG
Source organism: Macrobrachium nipponense (assembly GCF_015104395.2). Classification (NCBI taxonomy): domain Eukaryota; kingdom Metazoa; phylum Arthropoda; class Malacostraca; order Decapoda; family Palaemonidae; genus Macrobrachium; species Macrobrachium nipponense. The sequence continues at coordinate 46,717,205 of NC_087207.1, forward strand.
CACCGGTTGGTCGTCCTCCTCTGGCCTGTATGCACCACACTCAGCTGTATCAGTCATGGCATAGATTCGGAATCAGAACTAGATTCCATGGTGACATTTGGCTCAGGAACATGAAGATCAGGGCCATGGGCGACTGGCTTTATGGCAGAAGAAACATCAGGGTATTGGACATGGCGCTTGTTCTTGCGATTGATGCCTTTTAGATTTGTCATGTAAAAGCAACACTCTGTGACGTGATCTTTCCTTCCCTCAACAACCATTCGGACACCAAATGGCATACGCTTCCTTTTCTTGTTCCTCCAATCCCGTAAGTTCTCTGCACATGTTTTGCAGCAGATATGGGGAGCGAATGGCTTATCCTGGTCCCCTAGTTTAACTCCAAAGCAAGCTTGATATGCCTTTTTCACAAAATCCGTGATTTTTGCTTAACGGTCTGGAAGAACCACGCGTCCATAGATGTAACAGAACCTATTAGGATGGTTTTTACACTTCCGATCCATTTCTATAATATCTAGACCAGAAAAGAGAAATAAAAATAATCATTAAAGGTTACCCACGACCCGGTTTTTGCAAAAACAAAGCCCATAAACCTTGAATAATTTCGATATTTTGGAAAATAAGCTGGAATAGAAATAGACTATCTTAGAAACTAGATTCTACCTGCAATAAAGGGTCTAAATCAGTTCGAAAACTCCTTGACCTCTGTAAACTTTTTGAGACGCAGGCAATGTTATCTTTCTTCCATCTTACTCTCCACTTTCATACAATCGATTCACAGTGCAACTGCGACGCTTTCCTCCGGTTATACCTTTCAGAGCTTTTCAATTGTCAATTTCAGTTTCAGCACTGAATGGCCTTAGTTACCCCAGTGTTTGGTATTATGCCTAAAACCTATAAATCAATCTATAATTGTGGTTTAGTACCAGTTTTCGGGTACTGTCTATAAGGTACTTCGTTTGTGAATGGTTAAGTTTATGGCTTGTATAGTCTAATAAGGCTTAAATTTGATAATTTCACTAAATATAAATATGTAAACATCGAAAATATGTATAAAATTTCAATAAGTTAGACTATTTTGTCTCATTTATCTCTTATTCGGTGTCAAATTCACAAACTCTTTAAGCCAATAGTTTCCGTAATAGTAAACTATCCCAAACAACCAGTGTGAGAATTGTTAGTGTTTAAATTGTGGTTTCATAGATAGAATAGAACAGAATATAGCATTTTAGGCCCTAGGCTAAGCGTCAGGACATATGATGTCATTCACGCTGAAAAGGAAAACCGAGAGTATAAAGGTTTGCAAGGGATAACGGGTAAGAAACTCGCAGTTACACATTGAAAGGTGTGAAAACATATACATATACCCTATACTAGTGACGTATTAAACTGAATGGAATATGAAATACAGACAAAACGCAAAAGCACTAGAATCTATGAGATTATTCAGAATGTAAGTGACCTATCAAACGGAATGTTCTTGATAAAAAGAAACTTTGCATCTTAAAGCTTTATGTGGTTAACCAGATTTGTTTGCGAAAACGACCTCCACTCCCCCCCCACCACCACACCTCCCGCCCATTAAAAACGTCGCGCAATACTTTAACAAAATTATATGTTCAGTTAAAAAATATATAATCTAATAGCTTAAATTTTTTTCACCGTCGTTAAATCCATTGTCCACGGAATTGTAGCTGACTAGCACATTATCAATTTTCTTACCAATGAATGGAAATTATTTCTTTTGCACCAGTTTCAGAAAGAAATTTCATAATCAGTTTTTACCTTCCAATTTCACATTTCTTTAAAGCAGTAAAATTACGTAATATACTATCATTTTGCTCCCAATACATTTTACGGCCGCATTTGGTTCTGTACATTTTTTCATTAGTATGAAATCAAATCACAGCTTGTTTGTTCCACAAATTAGCTAAGGGCATTTGAGACGTCACAAACAAATACCCAAACCACATCTCCACTAAAGCGTTTGAACAAAACGAACTTTCAACGTTAAAAATTTGACATATGCCTTAACATGTGTATTCACTCGCACGTAATAACCGATTGCCCTCAATATCTGTATTATATGGTGATAACCCAGATTCCACATACTTTTGTTTCCCCTATGAAAATACAGAGGACGTAGTCAAGAACTGAAGACTAAAGACTCATTATTTATTGATTAATAAAAACCAATTATAATACACGGAAAATGGTAGGTCTACGAATGCGGAATACTAATGGGACCTAACTTACGAAGCTATCAGGATTTTGATGAAAGCGCAGCGTGGGAAATTTAGAAATTGTATGAATAGAAGCCTACTTCTTATCTTGTCGACATCTTAGATCCTTAGAAATATCAGCCTAACACTGAAAGGTTTCGCAACCCCACCCATGTCTACACATTTTTTTAATTTTGGTTCATCCTTTACTTTACGGATAATTAGCTTATAAAAACCACGAGTTACGTTTCCCCAATCAATGCCCAAAAAGGTTATTACTCACTAAAAACTACTAACCACCTGGAGGAAGATTATCTCATAGATTTTGTCATAATTATGCATTAAGACTGTATAACACACAGTTAAAACTTTACAAAGCTACTCTGCTTCTGCCGCCATTTACAGGTGAAGATTTTCCCTATACGTAGAAACCACTCAAACAAATATGTATAGAAAATACTTACAAAAAAATGTAAAAGTATTCTGAAAATCGCCAGATTCAAAAAAAAAAAAAAAAAAACATTCTATAAAATATACCGTTGACCTTTCAAGAATTCATGTAAAAGTTAAACAGCTGAACTTTAAAATAAAGCAACGCAATTGCGCTAGGGAGGAAATGATTACATGATAGTTTTGCACTAATCTTTATCAAACAGACTCTCTATAGCTCCCTCCTCAAGGTCTGTCCACGAGCTTTGCTCGACGAACTCTACTCGATGTGACCACAGAAGCAGAGAGAAAGTAATATGGTTCTGACTTTTCCCGCTTCTGACGTCACATCGAGCAAAGTTCGACAGTATACTGTATTTTAAAAATTTATATTGGTACATACATGCATTAACTGCCCGATGACCTTATTAACACTTCAGTACTATATAGCAAGTACAACCAAATACTCGATTGCCAAGGATAGCTTGGCGAACACTGCTGTTCGTTACAGCATTGCATTCACTAATGAATGGATACCAACAACTGCATCCAACTCATATGAATATCTTCACAACCTCATTATCTGTTATTGCGTATTTTACATGCCCAAGCCTTGTCAATGGACACCATGGAAAACTTATGCCTCGATTACGGATAGCATCCAGAACTCACACTGGCCTGTTGTAATGAACAGTTCCACAAACGCCGTTCACGGAAGCATCACACTTCTGCTTGTGACCAAACCCACAAAGCACTGTCCTTGTTGAAGGATAGTACAAGTGCCTTGTGATTATGAACAGCGTCATAAATCATTAGCCGATATTACCATTTACTTGCATTGTTCACGGATAACTTACGCTTTTGACAGGGTTTAAGGAAAATAATTCATTGCTCAATTTCATGGCTGGCATCACAAAACTATTGCCAGTACTCATGGGTAACAATGCAAATCTATTGCCATTGTTCGTGATTAACTTTAGAAACTCATTTGCTGTATTCGAGTCCACTAGCAAAGATCATCGCTTGTGCACGAGTATCGAATTTATTGACTATTTTTGATGAGTAACAACTTATTTGCTTGTGTGTATAGAGTAACACTCATTGCTTGTGTACATGTAGTTAACGCTCATTGCTTTTTTTTGTACTATAAGTAACGATGTGTTCATGGAGTAAAACTCACTGCTTGTGTTCATGGAGGAAAAATTCTAGTGTTCTAAGAACAAACTATGTTCATATCGTAAACTCGTTGCCAGTACTCAGAGTTACAGTAAACTGTTCACAGATCAACAAACTGCTTGTGGTCACTGAAAAAAAAAAACCTGTTATCATAAAGAAATAAACTGACTTTGTTCATTGGGTATCTGTGATTCATTTACTACTTTATATTAGTGGAGTGATAGCCCTAGAAACAACAAAATGAAAAACTCTAACATTGAGGACAAAAACACTATGTATATTAGCCGTAAATAAATATATATTACACAAATGGGTACCAAAATTATATAATCACTTGAAACTGAAAGGATCCCACACCTTACTGGCAATAAACCCAAAATTCCTAGAGAACATCGTATCAGCAGGGAGCAGCGAAAGTTATAGAAGGCGGGAAAAGAAAAACGCTATGACGAAAAATTAACACAAAGCTCTGCAAGAAAGATTAGAGAGAGAAGGAATCCTTAAATCTAGCTAAATACGATAATTCCCTACTACTAACAAAAAACAGATTACAAACTAATAATTTTTTATCAACAATTTCACATTACAAAGTAAATAACTGGCGGTCCAACAAATCAATATTTTGATATGGCCGTGAGTATTTGCATCCGGAGGTGAAAACGTAATGCTATTTGCACCCGGGTGCAGATAACGGCATGGTAATTGCACCCGGATATCTGAACCATGTCTAGACCGGTTGTATTGTTTTACTTTTACGAATACTATTCTGTATCTGGACTTATTGATAACTATAGTAGTTTTAAACCCAGTGTCATTCAATGCATCGATCCAATTTTTTTTATTTTTTTTTTAATTCTACATTTAGGTGCAAAGACTCAGTATTTGAACTTTTCGATAACTATGTGATTTTAACCAAGTTCCATTCCATTCCATTGCATTGATTTTATTTTATGGTTATGTTACCGAAGAAGCTATGCCTCTTTAACCCGTCTCATCATACCATTATACCATAATAGTTCATTTTAAATCACCTCAACAGGAATGTCTGGATTTATTTCTATGTTTTTAGTTTGTAGTAGAGTACTGTAGCCTACTATAACAGCAATATTAACTTTCTCTTTCGTACATTAGGTTTCGACTTTAAAAGATGATAGAATCTTTTAATAGCACTCATTAAAAAAAGAATCTTATTTTATTAGCTAAAAATGTACAGAACATTATGACGATGGGATCAATTACAATAAAAATAGATGTGCGTCTTTTATTAATTTTTTTTTAACTGCTTGCATTTCATTTTGGTCTTTATCTAGCATTACTGTTTCCGTTTGGATAACACCTTCTATCATGTCACAAAACGTTTGAAGAACATTTTGGATAATTTCACTTCTCTTCTTACAAAAGCATATAAAACTGGCTTGCACGAGATCTAAGTAGAGCGGACTTCTAGCTACTAGCATCAGACATCAGCTATGTAATTATCTTAAATCTTGGGTGCAAATACCACATTGTTATTTTCACCTCCGGGCGCAAATACCAACTTCGTTTTGATATTACAGACCAGCGGTGAAAATCCCAAAACTCAGTAGGTCCAGGTCACACACTAAGGGCCGATCGCTTCTGGGCTGAGGATTGTCAGGAAGAGTCTTAAAATATTAATCACGAAGATAATACAAATATTGATAGTGGATGACTCTTGTAAGCGTTGAAGTCGCCGTTGACGACGTCATGGATACGTTGGAACAGCGAGGCAAAAGCAGTACAGCGGCATACACACGACTAAAGCAAATGATGAAAAAAAGAGAGAAACGTACAAACCTATGTTTGTCTCCAAAGATCACCTAGCAGAGGTGGTTACATAAAGTGTTCATTATGGTAACAAACTCATTGCCTGTATTCCTACAGTAACAAACTCATTGCCTGTATTCCTACAGTAACAAACTCACTGACTGTATTCCTTAGTAACAAACTAATTGCCTTATTTTATATAGTAACTCATGGCCAGTACTCATAGAATTACACACTAACTCAATGTTGGCGAATAGCATCATTAACACACAGCCAGTGCTAAGAGTAACCTAATAGTATCTAAAGTAACCAACATACCGGAAACAATTTGACTGCACCCCACTTAGAAAATATTCCAATTATTTTATGCAAAAAATATTGACTTAAAATCTCCATACTTCCAACTAAAAACATTTCTTTCGTGTTGTCTGTTAACAGGAGCTTAAGATTCCTAGCTATGATTTACTGACAAAACTCAAAACTAATTCCATCTGCTAACAGCAGAAATCCAAACATTAATCTGGACATAATCATAATCTGTAATTAGGGGAAAATTATGCATGGTTGCTGATTTTGCCAAGAGATTGGCTATTGGGCAAGCTAGCCCATATTATTTTTAAATGACCCGTACATTAGGGAGCTTCTTCCTATAACCACTAACTTGAAAGTTTTCTGGTTGCGAGAAAGGAAAACTAAGTTCGAATCCTCTGAAATTCCATGAAAGTCTAACGCCAACTTTACACTTCGGAATTTAAGTCCTGGCAATATAATATTGCCATATAGGCCAAGACTTATCTGACTTACCCTAACCACAAAACTGAAAAACATTTTCAGGAAGTTAAAATTCTTACATAAAATAACAAAGACGCCAAACCTGTATATAGATTTGTTTTAATGCTGAATATTGCCGGTCGATGGCATTAACATTAATTTCGTCAAACCTTCAGGACTTAACCGAGTGGGAGGCAACCAAGCATATTTAAACACCTAATATCTATCTGAACTTACAAGAATACTAAAGAATGGATACAGCCTAAACTTACCACCTGAAAGAAAGTTTTATTGGTTGGCTTGTTGAACAAATAAACCACCCAAGAATCTGCATAGTAGGTCGTATGACCTACTATGCAGGACATTGGGGCTCCTCCAACCCTTTAGGGGCGCCGCCCCTAAAGGGGTGGAGGATAAGGTATATACTGTTCCTCCAGAACAGTATATACAAATTAAAAAGTAGATTTATTGCAAGAATAATAAAGTAAATATATGACAAATTACAAGAGTACAATACAAAATTTTAAAAAGTAAATTACACAAATAGAAGTAAATTTATAAAAAAAAATTAATATGCTACAATAAAGTAAATTTATATAAAAGAAAATACAGCTTAAAACCAAACTAAAAAAAAATATATGTATGTCCTGCATACCTTCTGCTCAAATGAACAGCTTTATCACTTGTGAAGCTTT
>NC_087207.1:46729279-46751779 GCF_015104395.2 Macrobrachium nipponense
TGATGTACATCAAGAATTTGTATCATCTTGTTCCGTGGCCGGACTGAATTTTTTTTGAAACAAACACCCTTTTTTTTTTATAGTGGAGTAGCTAGGTAATATAAGAAATTTCTTATCTCTCAAGAGCCTGTATCCCTGGGGAGAACAATTATAGAAGACAGAGGAAAATATCACTAACTCAGATGAATAATCCAACTTATTAAGTCATTAATGCAGTTGTTCACAAACAAATTTCAGTACGGTAGAATGTTTGAATGATGGTTCATCTAAAAGAATGGATAAAAAAATGAAATCACCAACTGAATAACACTATGCTGTTGCAAGTTTTTGAACTTCTTTTATAGCTATCCGCTCTACTTAGTTATCCAATATCTTTTCAAGTGTATTAGTATCATGAACTTCTACGGGAATCTTGAAGTCCCTAATCGATTTACTTCAGTGTCTTGAAACAACGAAGCTTGCACTTCGCAGTTATTCTATATCATTAGGATAAAATTATTTTTGGGTACGGAATTGCGCAACACGACAAATTGAAAGTCCCTCATTATTTTTTATCAAAGTCCAATACTGAGTATCTAAAAACTGTAGCTTCCCAACAAGTTTCATCAACAGAACTGAATAGCCTAGAATTTGTATACAAAATGTCTACTGCAACACTCTCTGCTATTGCAGCCTGCATCGCTGATTGCTCCTTCCTTGCTCTCTTCGAATCTGGAGATTCTCTCCGATGCGATGGGCACCTTCACGAAGTTGTGGTATTTTCAGTTTTGTAGTTGAGGTTGTGCCAGTACTTTTGTCATAACAGGATTTTTTCCCATATAACATCCTCTGGCACGAAATGTAAACTGCAAACCGCTGAAAAGCCAATTTATTTTGCAGTATGATTTAAAAACTATTGCCCAGTTAACGAATTTATTGAAGTTGTACCGAAATATCTCAAATAAACATACATCATGGTGATTACTCAATTGCAAATGTAGCTGTAATGTTCCATGATCCTCCTAAGCTTACCGTATATTGATTTTATTAGGCAAAAACACTACACCAATTATTTCCACAAACGATATTATAATTTCAAATAGTATGATGGTAAATGTCAGTGTATTTTGTATACTCCACGTTGGCTATATTTGGTCGGGGGTGTAAGCTTTCCTCGTTTTAATGGCTCGTATCCATCTTGCTGCGAGTTGCTTCATTCTTGGGGTGAAAAGAAAATATGTTGAACCTTTGGGCCCTCCCTGTCCTCGTAATTCCCCATTGGCAATTTTGGGACAACGACGCAATTTGATAAGGCATCGGATCGCAGAAACACTTCGCCAAAGACTTATGTTCACTATCAATATCCCTTTTTGGTCTACAAAATAAACGCCAAAAAAGATGGTAACATTTCACGGTCGAAAAAAACATCAGCGGTGTGACCCCTTCTGAAACATTTAGAGCAGTACTAAAAAGCAGGTAGTCTTGACTGGGGGGGGGGGCCATCAAACTTTTCTTCAGGTTCCCGCTGGCCAAGAGGGCCCTACCTAAAACCCCGCTTAGATTTGGACGTTGAAACCGCGATTTTTACAGGATATACTTTTACAATCTACAAAAAAGGGTCGAACGCTAAACTATAAGTATCCCTTCCCCCGATACCCCCCCCCACCCTTGTGGTTAAAATTTAATCGTCTAATACATCTACCATCTCTCTCTTTCTCTTCTCTCTCTTTCTTCTCCTCTCTCTCTCTCTCTATATAGTATATATATATATAATATATGCTATATAATATATATATATATATATATGTTATATTATATATATATATAATTATGAATGTCCACAATGATTATTAACATTTTGTATGTTAAAAAGGATGAAATACTAAGTTTTTAGATTATGGTTATGTGGAATTCAAGAAACACTAAACTGCACAGCTCAGACAAATCCAACTGTTTAACCTTTGTCAATATGTCAAAAAACCAGCAGATCCGTTCATGGCCATTCGAATGATTCTGGGCTCCTCCTCCTCCCCGTTCCGTCCCGTGCAACTGCTGCTTCGCTGCTGCTTTCTGATGTTCTGATGTATTTTCTCCTTTAGTTCCTAATCATATTCAAAAACATTTGGCCGGCACAGATCATAATTAAAGCAGGTTTCCCATTGTCCTTTTTTAAGCCCTGAACGGATCCCAAGAATAGGCATTCATACATTTTTGTCTGGCATTCTAGTTTTCTTATCTTAGTTTTTCCACAAGACTTTTCATCTGCTAAAAAATTCCTTCTGCGTTTGCAATGGGTAGTCCACCAAGACAGGATTTTATTGCAAATCTTCCCAATTCCTTAAATTGGATTAACTATTAAATGAATGAATCTCATAACTGAAAAAACTTCATTCCAAAACTTTAACAGTTTTGAACCAACTTTCTTTGTCCCATTTAATAAAAGGTTAGGTCCTTCCGACTGGTTATCCAATAATCGTAATTTCTGCAGGGGTGAAACTTTTAATAGCTCCATCAATGGAATGAGAGAATCTTTGACAACAACTAAGAGAATTTTTAAACTGATAGCAACGACATGTGGCTGGAAGAATCTTAACATTGTCTGGTAACCGCATGACGAAATCTCTTTTATAAGTAATGGTAATGGCAACATTTAATATGCATCGTGCCTGCTCATAATTTTTTTCTAAAATGTCAAGAGAATCCCTTTTTGTTGGCAAGACTTTCAATTTTCTTTCTCAAAACTGATAACCAAGGTATGGCTTTGGGGTTACTAGAAACCTCGCTAATATGTTCCTTTCCAGGAGGGTTCAACTTTTGCAGTATGGTATCAACAACTTTTGTTTCCTAACTTAAAGATTTTAAAAAACCTAAACGCATCACAAGATCATCATTAAGTTTTGTCTGGATCAGATTCGTTTTTTGATTCAAACGATTTGTTAACCTCCTCTCTGGGATGTCTTTCATATCTGGTAATAGAAACTTAAGGAAAGCAAGATTCTGACCATCCATTGTACATTTCATAAAGCATCATCGCCATAAAATAACATCTTTCCTTATTACGTAACAATGTCAAAGTGGGTTTTAAAGCTCTAACCAAACCCCTTGATCATGGAATTCTCTCTAACAGCGTTGTTTGCCAATAGAATGGCCATACTGGTTTGTTTGGCATGTATTGTACAATTTTTTAATGGATCCATGATTTTCATTGAATTAGATTATAAATCTTTCTGGTATGCTGTCTGACGTAATGGTGATCGGGAGAAAATACCAGTTATAGGTTTCAACTAATTAATATAATCCAAAATTTCTTTAGGAAGAACCTCAGCTGCAGCCAAAGCAGAGACGGCCAGTTGTAAAGAGATGACCATACCCACGGAACGAATCAAAACAAGATTTAGGACCTCTACCTGTCAACTGTTTTCATAGACGCCATTACCATGATTCCACAAAACCTACCATAACCTCTGGCATTGGTGCTTTGTTCCAAGGCCTTTCAAGTTTTTGATATTCAGGTTCCAAAATCAATACAGTCTCTTTCAAGCAAGCCACAATTCCCCCACTTGCAATTGCATTGCTTCTAATTTTGTTAAACTTAGAAAAGTAGACACACTATGCTTGCCTCTCTTTCGTCCATAGAAAATTTTATTGCTATTCCGAAGATATTTGTTTAACGCTGATGTCTGTTTGATTCATCTATTGCAGTAAACACTAAAAGGACTATCGACCAACCCGAATTCTTCAAACATCACTCTTGAAATAGGGATACCAAAACATTCTTTAGTATAAGCACTAACACTTGATCTCTTGATCTTTGTCAATACGATGCTTTTATTTTGCTATCACCTGAAGGCATGCCTTTGCATAAATCATTACAAGGTGATCGGGGGGGGGGCAAGTTGAGTACTGAGGTAGTTGTTCTGCAATGAACATGCTATAATAGAAATAACGCCCTTTCTGCAATCTTGAGTTTTTCACCTTGATTTTGTCAAAGGACTGAAATGGTATTGTAATACTGTCTTTGCGTTTGGATGAATCAGCCATTTGCCCTGTGTTTTTTTTTGTTTTCCCGTTGAGCTTTCAAACCAAATCACATAACTTAGGGTCGCAAAGACACACTGACAAAATTTTACAACTAGGTACCGCTTTTCGACCACTTCCCCTTCCTTTTTTTCAGTTAACCAATGTTTTTAATTCTCATTTCTGGAAGCCTACTCCCCTTCGGTATTTCTGTGTATACTGCGTCTTGGGAGCATTTTGTTTGGAATCTAAGATTCAATATGCTATCGTCTAATATCTCAATTAACAAAGGTCAACTGACCTGACTTGCGCGAGTCCGATTCACCACTCTATGAATGCCTTACCAACTTGAAGATGCAAATGAACTAATGTTTGGCATTCGATGGAAAACAATCATGGTTCAATATTAGTCTTGTTTTGTAAATTTCTGTCTCAGTAGCAAACACGTGATTTGCTCTAAGGGGCAGATTACTGTCTCCTCCTTCCCAATCAGGAAAAAGACCAGGAGTTGTCACCCACAGGCAAAACTAAGTCTTAAATGAAGGGATATATAAAGGACCAAATCTCGATGCCATCCCTTAATTATCATATGCTCTGGACTTGGGTAGAAAGACCAACGAATAAAGCAAACGAGCCGCGACGGGAGGACGGATGCCCGAACGACTTAATAAAGGAAGAGGCGGGCGGAAACATAAAGGAACCGAACGTTAGAGGAAGAGGGACGGGGTTGTCCGCGCGGCACGAAAAGGGAAAAAACGCGGAGGGAACGATAATTAAAGAAGGAGAGGAGTGGACCGAAACGAATAGACGGGCGGAGAAGAAAGGAGGCCGGATAAAGAATATAGAAAGAAGGATACTTGATATGTATGAAGCCTACGGAAGCCTATATGCCCGTGCTGAAGCTAACCGGAAACTTCCCTTCCCCATTAAGAGCATGCCAATGGTCTTCCTAATTCCCCAACACACGTATCCAATTAAAAGTGGTGAAATATCCAAGATGTGGCACAAATGTCCGGCCATGGTCCCGCAGTTCACCGTTTATATATTAATGACTTTTGGTTGTAGCACCCACAACGGGAATTTCCTCCTCGAAAGTCAAATTAGCGGTACTGTCCTAAAGTCAACCAATTTAACGAGCGAACTCCGCGGCCCATTTTTGCGAGAACGCGATCCTTCTGACCAGTTTTAAATCCACCCACCTGGCTTGACCCCCCCTCTTTAATCGATGGGTCAAGACTTAAGATAAGAGGAAAGGGAAGGGTAGTTTAATTCCCTCGCTAACCAGATTGAATGGTCAAAGAAGTTATATAATCCTTTAATTTGGTACTGTCCCCTCTAAATTGTTTTCTTCATTTTTGTTTTGGTAAACCAATTTCAATGCAGGCACTTTACGAAAATGATATAGTTTGGTAACTTTTGTGGCAACCTGTTAGTACTTGCAACTGCAAGTTTTCAAGTATCGCAAAAATTCTCTTAAAAAAAATTATTTTTTTAGTGAATCAGATTGGAATCAAACTGGATTTATGAAATAAAACAACCTATTAAAAAGGAAAAAAAAAAAAAAAACAAAAAAAAAAAACATTCCAAAAAGAAACCCGCTAAACCATTTTCAAACGTGGTGCGGCTAACTTTCCCTGCTAGCCGACTAAAACCCACTTTCTTACCCGCCTAGACTGAAGCAAAAAGATCCAGATCTAGCGGGAAAACCCGCTAAAATGGCAACACTAACTGACTGACCGTAGGTCCTCGGTCGTCGGTGGACTACTTTGCTTGGGAAAAAAACCCTGCTAATGAACGTTTTTAACAAATCCGCCTTATGGCCGTTCTCATCTCGGTGGCCGCATGATTGCAACCCTCAACCACTGGTGATATCGATTATCAGTCTCCCTTTTGTAATGGTGTTGGGGAGCGTCGTGTACAAGAATATCTTTAGAACTGGACCGTATTTTCTACTTCTGTTTTTTTTTTTTGTTTTTTTTTTTTTAACTAAAAAAGATATATGTGTTCTCTTTACGTATTCCTGTTTTAAAAATAATCTTCATAAACCACATAACACCCCACACACCACACACACACACACCACACTTATTATTTGATATATATAATATATATATATATATATATTATTGTATATATAATATTTTTAAAAAAAAATTCAAAAAATATTTTTATATATATTATATAAATATGTATAATAGTATTTATAATATCATATCTAATATATATATATATAATATATGTCATATAAATATATCTTATAGATATATATATCTATAATATATACATGCCATGCACAGACACACCCACACACCACCCACACACACCCACAAACCCACACAAACACATTATTATTATATATATAATATATTTATCTATATTATATTATATATATGTATATCTATATGTGTGTGTGTGTGTGTGTGTGTGTGTGTTTGGTGTGTGGTGGGGTCTGTGCATGCATGTATGTATTTATGTAATTGTAATTTCTTCCGGCTTTGGCTAAAGACTGGTTTTGTCCTTTTCTTACGACTGTAGTTTCGTAAGCCATTAACTGGTTCCTATTCCTTTTCTTTTCCTTCCTCTCCTAACGTTGTATCTTAGTAAAGGTGGTTCTTGTCTTAGAATAAGGGGAAATATTGTTCAAACGGAATAAGTTTGATAACAGTCAAAAAACCAACCTTTATTTCAGAAACTCCATTAACAAGAGAGATAGTTCCGGTCATGAGACCGTTCCGTTTTGATCACTAGCAATAGAACTGAATTCATAAAGCCATCACGGTCGTTAGCGAAACAATTAGCTAATCTCAGCGATTCACATAAAAAAACATACGTAGTCCCGCGGCGGCTCGGAAGTTTACAACAAGTTTTCCGGCGAAGGTTAAAACAGGTCAACAGCTTCCCCATGGGTAAGGTGTTGATGAAAAGTTAAAGGCAAAGGCTGATCTATTGAATGTTTTTCAAACAAACGTAAACCAGGCTACTGCCAGGCCATTGCAACAGCGTGATCTAGATTTGTATGTTAGTCACGTCGGAGACGCTCCTAATTCACCAATGACCCCTTCAGGTCATGGATTACTAGTTTACAAGATCTATATAATTAATTTTGTTCAAATAATATTATTTATTACACACAACATCAACACACACAACACACACACACACACACTACATACACACCATATATATGTATCTTATTATATATATATATATATTATATATAATTATATATATATATAAATACTATATGTGTGTTTGTGGTTGTGTGTATGTCTTTATATAAACATGTATTTTCAATTTTACGGGAATTACGGAGGGCGTAACGATTCCACAGAAAAAAAAGTCATTGAAAACTTTTTGTATTTTTGATTTGATTATTTCAATTTTTCTTTTTATTATCATGGAGGACCAACACCGCGAAAAGCGGGAATATCGTTTGTCAGTAACACAACGTAAACTTAAATAAATGAATAAAAAGAAATAATAAAAAATAGAAAAAATCCTTTTAAATTTAAGAAAATCAAATCAAGACTATTACCGATTTTGGGGACGTGATAAAACCATGGTTTAGTTTTTTAGTTGATTAATGATTACCCTTTGTAACTTTGTTAATCTTTAACGCAATGGGTTCAGTATTTTTTGTTTGACTGGTCTATGATTAAGATGTTATAGAGTTTCATCGTGGAAAAAGAAATAAATTGAAAATTCTCCAAATAGCGATCAAATTAAAGGATCGGGCAGATAAACATTGCGGTCAGCCTAAGCAGGACAAACAAGATTACCCTTTCTGAATGGTTTAAAGGGAATAAATAAGAAAACTAAATTAAATAAAGAGAGAATAAAGAAGGTGAACTTGTGGGGCATTTCTGGAAATGGAAAGAGACCCTTCCTGCGGAAGAGAAAAATGTCGAAAGTTTTAAGGGAAGGAGAGGACAGAGAAAGATAGGATAATGATTTCTATCGCGGGTGGGCGAAAGGCCGGCTTGCGGGCGGCGCGGTTTCGTCGGGTTCTGGCCCCCCTTTAAACGCATTGATAGCATAAAAGGGAAAAAAGGAAAATAATGACTTTGAACCATTCCTGTCCTAATCTCAATTGCTCTGTAGCACAATAGTGAGTGATTGAATTACTGTAACCTGTGACATTGCAAACGAAATAAAGTCAGCCCTTGACTGGAGGTATATTTTTAACCAACCATAAAAGTGTTTCCGTAAAAGGCCACTAAAAATGGGAATTATTTAACCATATGATATATTTTCGCGAAATAATTCATGGAGTCCACTAAATACTTTCGGGCAAAGAACACTTACCCATTCTATACAAAAGGTTTTAGTTACACTCCCCACCCCCTGCAATCCACATAACAATCTCTTTTGTAGATCCTCGTCATTAAAGTTTCAAGAACTATAAACCTAATCCAAATTATAAATAAAATTCATAATCTCTACCATTGGCAAAAGAAAGTGTCCCTGTATCCTCTCTCTCTCCTCTCTTCTCTCTCTCACACCCAACACCACAGCGCGCGCGGCATTGCATTCCAAACAACAATCGACACCAACCACACACACAGATATATATGGAAATGTAATTCCAATGTTATTACTCTTATATCTTATATATATATCTATATATATATATATATATATATTATTTGTATATTATTGTATACATATCTATATATATTATATATTATATATATCTATATGTGATGCCATCTATATATCTCTATACTATATATATATATATGTTATCTATCGAATATATATATTTAACCGAAGAATTCTTAATATCTCGGTTCTTCTATTTTAAAAGATATCAATGGATCGTGGGTTCTAAAGCACTGGCAATATCCCGCCCACATCCATTTCCTCTCACTCCAACACCAACACCAACAACCGCTCCCCCCCCACCCCCCCCCCCCCCCCCTCCCCCAACCCCCCCCCCCGCCCCACCCCTCTCTCTCTTTCTCCTCTCCTCCACAACCACGTCTCTCTTCTCTCTCTCTCTCTTTAGGATTAAAGCGTCCTTCTAAGTTTAGTTTTATCCAATGTGTAATACTATGAAATCAAGAACAAGATGGCAGTAACGTTCCAATCTGCGGGAAGCAGGTGGCGTAATTTTGGGCGTGTTTAGGAGCATATTCGGCAATAGACGAATGAGGTAGCAGGCGGAAGGGAAACTGGCTAAATTTCTCATCTATGAAATCCAGCAACAGTCCCTAACCAAAAAGCTACAAAGCATTCATAATATATTATTAAAGGATATAATCCTTTCAAACTGGAACAAAGTCTTAAATGAAACACATCTTGGAAAATAATTAATTGCAAGAAGTTCCAAATAAAATCCAAGTGGTCAAGGAGACTCATAAAGAAAATATACATAACCAACATAGTTCCGACAAAGAAAACATGGAATAATGTGGAATCTTGTGAATATACTAATTGGATGCATTAGGAAAAAGAATGCCAAAAGCATGCGAAACTGTGTAAGGTTTGGGTATATCATAGTCAATCCGACAAAACCTAATCAGAAAATGTGCTGGCATGCAAACATTACCAGACCCATCCACAGTGTGCTGGAGTAAATGACAAGATTTGAGAAAAGATACAAGGAATTTTTTGTTCTGAATTCAACTGTTTCCTATCATGGATGAGACAATGTTATTAAATCAAGATTGAATGTACAAATAGTTGGGATAATGAAGCAAGAGGAAGTAAGGAAGGAATGAAGAAGGAAAAAGAAACGAAGATGGAAAAACGGAAGAGAAGTAAACCAAAAAGAATGAAGATGCAGAAAAAATAATGAAAAAACAAAGGGAAACCAAAAAAAGATAAAAAGTATGGGGATGCAGAGCTACTCATTGATAACTACATATGGGCAGGCAATAAAGCAGCATACCTACGAAAAAATAAATAAATTTACGATATGACCAACAGAAAAGCCAAATCCCGAAGAGGCTTCTAAAACCGCGGATCTCTACAATGACGGGAAAGAGGGTAAAAAATATAGACAAGAAAGACAAAATCTGCAATCCTTTTGAAAAGTAGGGAATTGGCAGATTTGGTAGAAAGAATGTTACTACAAAACATCCTAACGATAGTGTCCAAAACTTATGCAAATATATAGGATAAATGTGCATACTTAGAAATGGATATGGGGATGATTGCAAGAGATCTGCATTCCGAAAACATTTAATGTAAAAAACCTAAAAGGAAGGAAAAGGATGTAAAGTTCCGACAAAAAACTGCAAATATATGCACCCGCCTGTAGCCATGAATCATAATCAAATAATAATAACCAAACCAAGTAATAAAATCCAAAAATATAAGAAACAAATGAAAAAAAGAAGAGAAATCCAAGAAATATGTAGTAAAGATAGAAAAGCAAACGCACCCATGAGAAAAATATGCCAGGGAGGTGTCAAGCTAAAAAATTTCAAAGCAATCATCTCCGAAATTCTACTCAAGATATAATAACTGTATTTAGTTATGCAATATATGTTTGCCAGAAACCGGAGAAAATTGCAAGATTCAGACACAAATTAATAATTAATTGATGAATAAGGAAGATCAAATTTAATTATGGCAAAAGTTGGATTTTTTAAAATGTCATAATTTCATAGGGAAATGGAAAAAAAGAACAACATACCAGAACATGGAAAGAGACATGGGAAAATCCTTATTACTATCAGTTATTAAATGAAGGTGAAACCAACGCAAACCATCATAAGTGAATGAATGCTCATGGGTTTAGTTACCGAGTAAATCAAAAAGAAAATAGAGTAACTTAAGAAGAACTAACCCGAAAATGGAAAAGAAAACTAGATATAATGAATATAAGTGAAACCTGGTATTCCCAAGAGACTGGGAATGATGATCAAATAAAATCGGGTTCCAAACTTATAGATCAAGATAGAAAAAAGAATAGGAATGCAAGGGGGAACCGGCAATAATATGGGAAAGACCCAAAAACAAGGAAAAATATATGAGAAATATAGTAACTCCAAATAATGTGAACTAAATAGCGGTAGAAAAATTTGAATCTGAAAAACTTGATGAACATAGTAATATATAGTAACCTCCTAATACTAAAGGAGAGTTTGACTTAAGATAATTGAAAAAATTGGATGATATATGTTATAAATCCACAAGGACTGGACTAGTTCTCCCTATCTGGTGACTTCAACTTTCCTTTCTCGGTAGAAATGGAAAAGAACGAATAGGGAGATTGTGGTTTGTACTTATACATATAAGCAAAAAGAGAGTAATAGTAGTGCCAGAAGAAATAAGAGGCAATTTGAAAACGCTATTAGATATGCTACTAGAACTACAACTATTGCAACCAATAATCCCACCTGGCCCCCCCCAACAAGAAAAGGAAAATAACTTTAAGAGACCTATGTATTTTGTGAACGGAGGGATGAATTAATGGTTTAAAGAAATACTAGTTTACTTAATGCGAGTCATTTGTCAGACCATAAATGTCAGTAGAATTAACAGTTTCTTCCAAAAATTTCCAAAGCAAGTGAAAATAGAGATAAGCAAGAAATGGAAAAAGTGGGAATTGGATATTGGAAAATACAACTTCTACGGTAAGATAAAATTAAAATGGGCAGAAAGTTAATGAAGGAAAAAATTAAAAAAAAAAAAAAAAAAATTTCAAACCAAAGATTGGATAAGAATGTTTTCGTAAGGTGATGACCATACAGGTTAAATACGGAGATATTTCTTAAAATATTGGGAGATAATAGTTGGAAAAATTTATTACCGAGAAGGAAAAGTAAACCATCATTCATGCATCCAATAAGAGAAGAAGGATCTTTGTTCCCGCAATGAAATCCAGAAAGTGGAAAAAAGGTCTTGCAAAAGAAAAACAAAATGCATTGGAAAGTTATAGAACTAAAAAGTAACGATAGAAAAATGCAGAACCAAAGATTAATACAAATCAAAATAAAGAAATGAAAAACGGGACTTGGAAAAAAAAGAAAAAGCCCTATTAATAATCAATCAAGCAAAAACCCCAAACTATTATACTCATTATGCGAAGAAGCTGAATAAAAAAGAATAATAAAAGTGGTAGGCCCTCTGGGAAGATTGAAGGGTAAAAAAAAAAAAGAAAAAAATTGTTTTTAAAACGATATGAAAAAAGGAAACTTTTGCAACATACTGGCATAATCGATATGAAGAGAAGAATTCACCCTTAGGAATAGATAATGAAGATAATGATTGATAGGCAAGTTTATCGGGGATGAAAATAGTGAATAGTTTAGCTGACATAGATATTGATTATGAAGCTGATATTGTGCAGGCTTTTTAAGTAAATTGAAAAATATTAAAATGGTATGCTTGCTGCAGGTGCCCTGATGGAATTTCCCTGCTATTTTATTTTGTTAAAGAAAGTAGTTCATTCTATCGCAAAGCCCACTTGCAATATTATTAAGACAAAGTGTAGATTACCAAGGCAAGATATATGATGGAGCACAAACAATTGAGCATATATTACCCTACTTTCAAAAGAAATGGATCAAGGACTCGATGGCAAGTAATTATATAGGCCTGTGAGTCTAACATCCACATATTATGAAAGTGTATTGAAATGGGTTAATGAAAGAAAAATATTATGAAAACATTTAACTCAAAAATAAGTTTGTTTAATAAGGACAACATGGTTTCGTACCCGGAAAAAGTACACAAACCCCAACTTTGTTAGTCCCCGCCTTGAAAACATATTCAAAAATATGGAAAAGCGGAAATGAAACAGATGGTGGTTTTTTGTTTAGACTTTTGCAAAAAGCTTTTGTATAAAGTAGAACCATAATATATTAGCGAAGAAAAGAAATTAGAAAACCCAAAATATCGTGGATGAAAGTGGAAGTAAATGGGTTAAAAGAATTTTTGTTTTACACAACAGAAAACCTAGAATAGTTTATTGGCAAACGACGAAAACGATACATCGGATGAAGCCAAGGTAATATCCGGTGTTGGCCGCCAAGGTACGGTGTAGCTGCCAATACTGTTTGTTTATTAGTGAAGTTGAAGAACATCGACAATATGGTTAATGGATTCGGTATTGTGGTAGTTTGTTTCGCATATGACACCATAAGACTAAGTTATGAGAAATTACTTGTGAATGAAGATAGGAACGCTGCCTACCTAAACAACAGAGACCCTTAACAAAGTTATATGATTGGGCAGGGAGGTTTAAATAGGCTTGGGTATTTTAACTCTGATAAATTTGTTGAATCAATAAATTAATGAGAGAGAAGAAAGAAAAGCTATATTGCATATAAGGGACCTAATAATGAGACCCATCACAAATTAAGGAAGCAGTTCAAATACCTTGGGGTGTGATGTATGAATATGGAACATGTTTATGCAATGATATCAAATAGCCAACTTCTGTTGGCAAAATGTAAAGCAAAAAGAGAAAATGGGAATTTTGTTGTTACGGGGGGGCATCTTCAAAACAATAAAAGCTGAACACCATGATTCTGCGTTATAAAAAACATAATGTTCGTAGTCCGCCTTGAAGATATTGCCTAATATGATATGGTTACCCCACACTATCAAAAGGCTACTTGCAGGAAACAAATAGAGAGTGTAACAAAGGTTCCTTTAACCAGCTGAAATAAAGAAGTTCGAAAAAAAATAAAAGGAAAAGGGACCCTATGACCACTTGTGGGAAAGACTAACAAATTCTTAAAGAATTATATGAGTCCTAGAAAGGCGAATAGAACGCTACTAACTACATGATAATTCAGGCATGGAAACAGATAGAAGGAATAGCAGAAATATCATTGGAAACTAAAAATAATCAAAAGAAAGAGCAAGGCTAGAGGTAAGATTAATAGTGGGCCCTCAAAAATTATACCAGGCAAAATTAAGGAAGCAAGCACAGAACTATTAATCCACTACCGCACCATCATCGATAATGCAGCGTCCTTATTCAACTTGCGTTGCCCAGCTCATCTGAGGAATATATCAGGGATTGTGATCGTAGATGTGTTTTTAAGAATCAAGCTCTGCAAAAATACTCAAAACTGGGTATCCCAGACCATCCAAGCATTGGAAGATGCAAAATATAGCCGGAAGATGTACTAGCAACTCTCTGTAAGAACCTTAGAGGTGCCTCACACTGGATGGGTACCTGGGTAGGGGCAACCCGAACAAGATGTAACGGTCTGTAAAGGTCCCCTGTAAGGTTCCTCCTCCACGTCCCCCCTTCTCAAAAATACTTTTGCACAGAAAACCATTTTGTTTGGCTTCCTGCCGCCTCTGTAAAGGATCTCTCACCTTCAGTTAACCTTACTCTCTCATAATGTAGGGAAAAGCTCGCACACCCTAAGCGCATGAACTCCACACACTTGTTCACTAAACCACCAGGAAACTGCTTCTAACCTAGTTTCAGAAGTCCCTCCTCTGCGCCGCCCGTAAGCAACCGGGACATGGCACTGATCTTCACAGAACAGTGAATTTTAATATCACGGGGGCGCCACCCGATGGAACGGAATTGCGTTAGCCACTTCCAAGGCTTGTCACTTAGGGCACTTGACTCCCAAGTAAAAGCTAAACACGGATGACCTCTAGCATTCTAAGAAATGTCACAGCATCTAACATTACGACTGTCTTAAACATATTGTCTTAATACGTCCCTCTTTTTTTTATATAATATATATATATATATATATATATATATATATATATATATATATATACTATTATATATATATATATATATATATATATATATATATATATATATATATATATAATATATATATATATATATATATATATATATATATATATATATGTGTGTGTGTGTGTGTGTGTGTGTGCGTTGCTAAATTCGTTCCAAGTAACCATCTCCTAAAGCTTCATAAAATAAAAATAATAAAATGTTTTCACTTAGTACTCACTGACAAAGGGGCCATTGAACCTTTGCCCCTTCCTAAATTCTTTAATTGCACTCTCTCTCTCTCTCTCTCTCGTCTCTCTTCTCTCTCCTCTCTCTCTCTCCTTGACCACGCGATCTGTTTCAGGAAAAATGAAACCGTTGGCCTTGAAAAAGTGATAGTGGGCATCAGAAGGTGGAGGCGAGACAAAACACATCACGTGACCATGTTGACTCGCACAAAAGCGCTTCAAGATGCCCACATGCATAGAAAAGGGGAGGCCAGGATGCAGACGCCATAAAAAGGCACCGACGGGAAAAAACAATCTTTCAAAGACACTGGAAGCTGTCGGAAGACACATCTACCCCCCCTGCAACCTGCCTCGTCCAGGCGCCATTTTTCCTCACTGCATGGTCCACTGTTGCACCCCAAGTCTACTTTGGTGAGCGCATTACTAAGCTTCCTCCAACCCCATTCTACACCGAAGCTAACATCTTCTACGAGGTAATGTGTGCTGTGTACAGTTGCTCTTAATCACATAAATTCCTTAAGTCTTTCACTAAACTTACGACTTTGTTTCAAAGTGCCAGTGTTCATATCGGCCTTGCCTTGCCAGTACAGTGTTAACAATAACTCTAAATAATAAGTGTTTTTATTGTTTGGAAGACGTATGTTTAAGGCATCTCCTGGCACCTTCCGTGTTGTGCCTTACCTTCGTTCGATATCTCTGTGGCTTTCCTGGCTTCAATTCATTAACCTCTCTGTTACAGGGGGACCTTTAGCTGTGTATTTTCCGCCTGATTGTGCCTGCATTCACGAGGATACTTCATTTCGTCGCCTTGTCCCTTGTACCTTGATTATTACGCAGGATCTGCTACCTGTTAGAATTCTGTTTTGATATTTTTATTGTTGATAATGTAAATATGTAATTTAAAATTACCCTAAACTATTTATCTACAACAATTCCTTGATGAGTAGAGCCCTCATCTCATGTAACAAATTCCCTTTCTTTTTTGGATTTTCCCTGTACAAATAGCATTCTGATCCCAGGATTTCATCTGGCCATCTGGTAAGTAATTGTTTTTTTGAGTCCAAATATGCCCAGAAACTAGCATTTTTACAGGTAAAATATAAACAATGGCGACATCTGCCTTAGATCTTGCAATCTGCAACATTGCAGCTTGAATTATTGTCCCGCTGCAACGTGCAGTTATCGGCAATTAGCCCTGCCAAGGCTGGATGCGAGACGATAAATGAATCTAGAGTAAAATCCGCATGCACAATCAAGGAAGTTCCACACTGTAAGTACAGCGGTATATTTTAGTTGATTTTGGAATAGGAAAGCAAAATCGTGACTGGAAATATTTTAGGGAATCGATAGGCCAACGTGCATGCCCCAGGAATAGTTGCGGCTAATGCATGTTAGTCTGCATGTTTTCATGTTAGGATATAGCTAGGAAAGTGAAGTGCAAAGAATCTAATTTCAGAGAAATATTGAAAAATTTCCTCTCGTATCCAGCCATTACACAGGTACATAGCGCCTCAGTCGCGTGGTTGGTTTGGTGTTTGCTTCTCGCCTCGGTGGTCGCGGGTTCGGCCATTCCATTGAGGAGTGATAGATGTGTATTTCTGGTGATAGAAGTTCACTCTCGACATGGTTCGGAAGTCACGTAAAGCCGTTGGTCCCGTTGCTGAATAACCACTGGTTCCATGCAACGTAAAAACACCATACAAACAAACAAACACAGGTACACATAAAATCCTGGGTCGCATTAATGTCCGCAGCTGTTGCTCTCTCTCTCTCTCTCTCTCTCTCTCTCTCGTTAGTAAAATAGGAATTTCGTTAAGAAAACCAAAAACTCCCGCAAATCGTAGGAAGCATTTTTAAATAGTTTATCATTAACATTCGTTTAATTCATTCCTTTAGTCATTCGTTATTTTTTTCGTATAAACATTCTTTGCATTCGTTACTTGGCCATTCACATTCAGACATAAAAATATTTTCATTAAAACCCCTTCGTACGCTTTACGCACATTAATAATTCTACACTCGGGTATTCTGTGCGTGAATAACAAAATTGTTCGACCGTTTCATTGATCTCCCCGACGTTACCATAAACCAAGATGGAATAACATGTTATTCCATCTTGCCATAAACCGTCGTTCGAGCAGACCCCTCGCGGTCACGTGACGAGGTTGGGTAGGAGGAAGCTAAACACCCATTCACGTGACCCAGCCACATATCGGGTTGGGAGGAGAATACTCCTTTTCACTGCAAAAATCGTTTGATGCAAAATACGCACATTCTTTTCAGCTTGAACGCCAAATTTATCCGTCTTTCGGATAAATTTGGCTCTTAAAAGAATTATTAAAAGTAATATGCTGTATACGGCTGAATGCTAAAACCCACATTTCGTACTCCTACGTAAAACCTTTGTCCGCCGCTCTAGTATCCAAGTCTCTCACCCTATTTTATTTTTATTTATTAATTTAATTATGTAATTATTTATTTATTTTACTTTTCAAGGTTTACGCTACAAAGTGTTACGACAACCCCCCCCCCCCCCCCCCCCCCCCCCCCTACCTTTCCGAAACTCACCCGTATCTGGATTCCCCGCAAACATTCCTTCCCACAAGGAAACCAATACCTAACTTCAGTCTTACGAATATATTAAGAGAAAGCCAGCCGTGTCCGTGCTTGAATTCAAACCAAAATTTATGTTTGGGTACAGACAGATACTCCCCAAACCAAATTTCAGTTTTTTTTTTTTTTTTTTTTTTTCACCTTTTGTTTCCTTTTACACGCTATAACCGATCGTGTCCGTGCGTGACCAAACCCCGAAATCATTCATACCAAGCAAATTGTGTCCTGTAGACCCCACCACCTCTGAAATTTGAGTTTTATACCTTTTCTTTGAACGTCGTTATTTTTAATGCTCGATTTCATATATATGTGTGTGTGAGTTTGTGTAAATATATATGAATTAATATTATTATTATTATATTATTATTATTATTATTATTATTCTTATTATATATATATATATATATCATATATATCTATATATATATATATATATATATATATATATATATATATATATATATATATATATATATATATATATATATACTATATATATATATAATATATATATATATATATATATATATATATATATAAAAATATATATATATATATATATATATATATATATATATATATCTATATATATATATATATATATAGTATATATATATTAGCTATATATATATATATATATATATATATATATATATATATCTATATATATATATATATATATATATATATGTATACGTCTATATATATATATATATATATATATTATATATATATATTATATATATATATATATATATCTATATATATCCTATGTAAAGTGTTACATTAATGATGGCAGTTTCAAGATGACATTTGGTCTAGTATGTGGTACAAACATATCTAACGCAAAACAAATGCCTGGCATTTCTAATTTTGACCAATA
Source organism: Macrobrachium nipponense (assembly GCF_015104395.2). Taxonomy (NCBI): domain Eukaryota; kingdom Metazoa; phylum Arthropoda; class Malacostraca; order Decapoda; family Palaemonidae; genus Macrobrachium; species Macrobrachium nipponense. The sequence continues at coordinate 46,747,692 of NC_087207.1, forward strand.
ATCCCCATCCAACTAAAAGCCATCAAGCACCATAATCATTCCGGCATCTTTGGTCAGAAAGGCGATAATCCTCTGGTAAGGAAGATCAAAATCTTATTTTATTTAGCCAGAAAAGAGAGTTTGGAAATCTAGAAATTTAAGAGGTTATATATATATATATATTATATATATATATATATATATTATAGTATAGTATATATATATATATATATATATATATGACTTCTTCCAATTAAGAATAAGATGGAACTTCATCCTCCCTCCTTCAAGAAAAGCCAAAAGACATCTGTGAGATTACAGAGGGAGAAACGACCGACAGCACATTCCAGGATACGAGAGAAAATACCGACCGGTGCAGAGGAGCAAATAAAACTATCGGCCAGAGACGGAATCACTCCTTCGTTCACGCCCTTGGTTCTTGCACCCCGTGGCATAGTGCTTGTCCTGTGAAGCAAAGACTAAGAGTGAGAGAATGAGACCCGCTGTACCCAATAGAAATTCGTCGCTCCAGTGACGTCCACTGAATGAGTTTAAGGAATAGCTCTTAAGTCCGCATGTTGTTATAAAATCTGTTTATGTCACTTTGTGATTTTGTCCTGAAGACGTCGAGGAAACGTTCCTTCGACTACAAAAAACAAAAAGTAAATGGAAGTAAACGTGAATAATCTTTCTATATTCCTGAGAAGTTAAACCTGAAGAGAAAAAGGAGGATCAGACAGATTCGAAGTAAATAAAAATCATCTCTGCAAATAATGCCATTGACTTTGGTAGAAATTGCATAAGAGAAAAAATATTACATAAATGATAATCACACACACACACACAACACACACAACTTATATATATATATATATATCTATATATATATATAATATATAAAAATATATACATATATATATATATATATATATATATATATATATATATTATATATATATATATATATATATATATATATATATAATATATATATATATATATATATACATTGTCCTCCCTTTGCATTTCGCTCGCCACTATAACGGAATGGACTTGTTTTTTTGTCTTTGGATACCTTGTATTGAAAATCTTGGCCGCAATATGAATGAACTGTTCAGAAACCCCAGTTCGTGGAAACTTTGCTTAGTTCTCCCTTGGGATTTCCAGGGAATTCCTTTAATAGTTTCCTTTTATTGCTCGGTGTTCGTTTAAGTTCTTGAAAGTGGACAAGTGTATCAGTTTTCGAGGTAGACTCAAAAGAATCTTAATGCATGAACACATATAATTGTAACTTTAATCGTTTCTCTTGCGTATTTCTTTTATAATAAAAGAATAGCAGAGACGAAAGGAAGAATAAGATTCAGGATTTTCTATTGATGCCGTAAAACCTTCAGCCAATTGATGAACATTACAAAGAGAGTCTTTGGCACTTGAGAATCGATTAGCGTACGAGGGAAAGAGAAAAAAAGGGCGGGGGGGCGGGGACCAGTGAACTAACCGTTGATGAGGATGTCTGACGACAAAAATTAGTATTATAAGGAGAGTGGTCTCAAAGGGAGGCGATGTGCAGCGGTTCCAATCTAAAGTTTTCTCTTCTCTTCCGCAGAAGTTGCTGAGCTTTCAAATTTTCTGAGTCACCGACTCTGACTATAGATTTCGGCTTTTTTTACCTTTGTAATTGGTTTTTATTTCTTCGGAGTATGTCCTGTATTTCATTTCAGTATCGTGCTAAATTAGTTTTACTTTCTCTTTACTTATTTGTCATTTTCTTAATCAGTTAGTCTTTCTTTATTTTGTATTCGTTGTCGCATTTCTTACACAAACAGACATACATTATGACATATTACTGAAAAGGACCCCATAATCCATTTAGTAACACTCCCTGTAGGGTAATAATCTAAGAACGTCCATTGTTAGTTTTTTGTTTAAAATGTTCGGTTACGACTGTACTTTACGTAGGTGATAATATCTGAGATGTAATTAGCGTTATAGGATTATCGGGTTTTATGAATTTTTAATAATTCCACAGATGTACTCTCCGACTATATATTTAATATTTTGTGACGCTAACAAAGCACCACTCCTCATATCTACTAACCAGTTAACTATGTAAATTGTTAAATGGTTGTCGATGGTGATCGAAGAAATTATCCTTTTCCCGGTTCACCGAACAATATCTTCCATCAAAGTTGGGAAGAGGCAAATCTTTCGCTCTTTGACGCTATGCGAAGCTTTTTCATGCGGTGACATTCATACTCTGGTTGAACAAGTCTTGTACATCCTATAGGATTTTTTTTAATGTACATCCTATAGGATTTTTTTAATGTTTCTCCACAAATATCTATCCACAGTGTCTATCCACAAGTTCTGGTAGATTTGAGTATACGCTTATTTACAGTCATTTTCATCTCTACATGAGAGGAGAGTTGAATAGCTCATCGAAATAGCATTGCTGTCTTTTTTCTTTCTTGTCATTCATAAACTTACATCTCTGTGCTGACTAACTAGAGCAATCATTATGTGTTTTTAGGAAACACTCATCGCCAAGAACTATGGAGGCACATTCTACGATACACAGAGGCTATTCTTCCGTCACATAAACGGACTGGCAATGGAAAATCACCTCCGAGAAATGCTGATCTGACCGCCTGAAACAAGCCGTTAAAAGTAGAGTATATATTTATTCATCAGAACTAAGTCTGAACAGAAACAGCAATAGCAAGGTCTGTATATATTCTTTTAATCCTCTGGATCTGGTTTCATGTAGAAATGTGGTTAAAAACAATTACCAGTTTGCAGCTTTAGTGAGTTTTTATCTCACAAATGTTAAAATATGTGTTAAAAGAAAAGAAACTGATGCGATCGGTCATGCCCATTCTGCGCGAATCTACATTCACCTATATTCGACAACATAATTGGAGAATATTTCTGTATAAGAAAATAATGACTTCTATTCCTAAACTATTACAAACAGCTATGGCCAGCAAAATAAATAAATAAATAAATAGAATAGAAAGTTACATTTTATTATACAGTTCTGGTATGTAAAGAAGAAACGACGGTATTATGAAAACTAATACGCCTCCTGACCTCTTCTCTTCAGAGATACTGACATGTGATACACCCCTTGCAAGTGAGGAGAACTCTCCAAGGGTTGTATAGAATAGAAGCATACATATTTAGCATTAAGCTGTAAGTCCCTCTTTATGCAAGACAAAAAGTTTGAATATTATTAGTTCGAAGACTATTGTTCCTGTGACCTTTCGAAGAGTGATATCAATTGGAAATATAAAGATTGCAAATATAATTCACGCGTATGCATTTTGGCAAAAAACGACGACAAACACATCGAGAAGAGAGACCTAACTATCAACATCTTTTAAATGGTTTAAATAGCACCGCTCTAATTTTGGCATGACCACCCACGCTGGTAACCGTTCTAATGAGAAAAACAGGCAGCGAAAATTAAACTCGTAGTTTTGACCAAATGTGGCGAAAGATATACTAATAATTATTCTCTTTTTCCAACCTTTACCAAGGTTCAATGAATGACCAGTTGTCATATAGTCAGACGCTTTTTTTTTAATTTAAGAAAAATCTCGGCGAGGGAATCAATTTTCCTAAAGAAAAATAGAGTGAACTTAGGACTGTCTGTATTAATATTTCAAGTCTCAATATCCATTTGGATTTACGTTTGCATTTTGGTTGCTTTTTTCACAATTAATTTTAGAAATAAATTTTTCACTCAAGAAATATGCAGCAAATACAACGCATTAGATCTTGCATTTATAATATATTCGAAAAAATTTTATGAAACGTTATCTCTCTCTGTCTCTCTCTCTCTCTCTCTCTCTCTCTCTCTCTCTCTCTCCATGTGGAATAAAAGTAACACCACCTAAAACTCTTTATAGTATTGTTGCTGTTGTTCATCAATATGCAAATACGCAAATACATTCAAAAGATTTTTTATAGTACTCTCTCTCTTCTCTCTCTCTTCTCTCTCTCTCTCTATTCTCTCTCTCTCTCTCTCTCAAATTAAATAACAGACGTCAAATTAAGAAGCTCCTAAAAGATGAATTTCAACAAACTTCCGAAGGGAATTCCGGGGT
>NC_087207.1:46754279-46786779 GCF_015104395.2 Macrobrachium nipponense
GGCTTCCGTGTAGGTGTCGGTGAAAACACCTTTATCGACGAGTTTGTAGACACGCCGACTAAGTACCATGAAGAAGTCTGTAAGAATCCTGCAGGAACTGTCAAACAGCTGGAATCCCTGTAGAATGAGCGAATTGTTGTAGACGTAGGTCGAGTACATAACCCAACTCGAAACAACTCAGCACGCGCCATTATTCAGCGTCTGCGACCTTCGTGAGTGTATCCAACACCCTCCCGTCGCTAAACTGTAGATTCGACGTTTTCTACTGAAGTAAACGTGGTCACCACCCCGTTATTCTATGCAAGTGCTACTCGCACCCGCCTCATCGAAGACTGTAGACTCCTGATTTATCCCAGAAATTATATCGAAGACATCTCATCCTTTGCCAAGGCAGTCCACAAAAATGCCCTTCGTGTGTAGACTTGACTCAATCTCTGGTACTGTAGAACGAAGTCGTCTCCCTTGGCATCCTCACGTAGAGTTGGGAATTCTCCAAAGTCATTGTGTGTCCGTATTTAAAAGGTCTACATGGTCATAAAATAACTAAAGTCTTGTTTTACCCCACAAATTCGTCACTAATTAATATATTCAATCCACTAATCAAATATCAAAAAAAGAAAAATTCCTCGCTAAACCAAATAATCTTTACCTACTGACTTCTCACAAATAATCCCATATCTGACAAAACACACTATCAAAAGAGAACTCATAAAGTCTAACAGTAAAAACCCCTTTATGGTTTATATAACTAGCCTCCATAAAATATAATGCCGAACACCCCTTCTATCCAACCCACATACTCTGACAAATTATATCTTCTATCTAATAGATAAATGATATTTAGAGCTTAACCCTCATTGCAACATCTCTCGTAAGAAAAGAAAAAGAAGAAAAAAAAATAAATAAATAAAAATAAGATAATACAACAATAGTAAGTGAACTTTCCCCTCCCCATTACACAGCGCACATAAGAGAAAAGAAAAAGAAAACCATCAGTTGTTTAATCTTCTCGGACGACGTTAAGAAAAGAAAAAAAAAACATATATAATTCAACATCTTTTCCCAAAATGGAATGTGTACCGTTACAGAATCTGCTAGCGCAGCAACCCTATCGACAAGAATAAAAAAAATCCCCTTACATGACACGTTTCTCGTGAAATGTCATAATCGGCATCTCCGAAAACCGTGCAAATCCCCGAGTCAACAATTCCAAAGGGAAGGTTCGCAACCGGACTCCTTACAGCAACTTCAGCAAAAAAAAGAAACCCACCTATGAACACGTCAGTGCTTAGCATTGCAGCATATTCAGACTCACGACGCTAGAAACTCGTGATTCTCAAAAAAAAAATGTTTAGTACTGAACTTCGTAATAATAACACCACTCAGGTGACATAAATAATTCGTCTATTTAATTACTGACCCCCACGCTAAAAAAACCATCCCGTTTCTCAGCTAAAGCAAACATTTGCCGAAAAATATTAACCCCGAAATCTTACGCCAAAACGCCGCAGACTTACATACAATAAGAGAGAAAAACATTCGAAGGAAACGGAAAGAAGGAAAAAAAAAAATTGAAAAAACAAAGCCATTCTGTCATCAAATTACAAAAACAGATAACAAGAAAAAAAAAAGGAAAAAAATGAATGCAATTGCGCAATCATATATTAATTGCCACAACCAACTTCTTTTCAATTTCGAGGTATGTGTTAGCTTCGACTGACCTGTTCGTTCATTTAAAACTACAAACCTATTTCCAATTTTCTCTTCAATGACTTTAAAAAGGACCTTCAACTTCGGGCTTAGTTTGTAATTTAACTCATTTCTCACGTTAAGTTTTAAAAATACCTTATCACCGACATTGATCTTGGGATCAGATGATTTACTAATACTCTTTTGAACCATATCTCTGGTTGTGGACTCGAGATTACGGCGTGTCTCTCTCTCGCTGTGGATATCAGCGCTTCAACCGTACCCTCCCCCTGGTGAGGCGTAGTTAACAAATCAAATGTGCCTAGCGCTGGATAACCAAACAAAGCTTCAAAGGGGACATTTTTAATTGAATCGCTAACCATGGTGTTAATGCTATGTCTAACAACGTTAATATATCTGTCCAAATTTCTATCATTACCACCTACCGTTTTTCTGAGCGCTTCAAGCACTTTCCTGTTCGCTCGTTCGCACAACACATTAGCCTCGGGTCTGTATGGAATAATTGTTACTTTCTGTATCCCCATGAATTGAGCTAAACACTCCAAGGTTTTGTTCACAAATTCCCTCCCATTGTCGGTTAATAGAACTTCGGGTGAACAGTATCTGCAAACGATACCATTGAAAAATGCTATGGCTACTTCTTCGGCCGTTTTATGCTTAAGTGGGAAAATTTCTACTATCCTTGTAAGTTCATCTATTACACTAGCAAGTACTGTTCGCATATCTAGACTCAAAAAATTCCCTAAAGACGTCCATATGTATTCTCTGAAAAGGCTTACTCGGTATAGGATACGATCCTAATTTGCATGACGTTGTCTAGCAGGCTTACATGCGTTGCACACCGCACAATTCCTTACGAAATTTTCCACATCTTTACCCATATTTTTCCAAATTATTTAGCCCGAACCTCATCATAAGTTTTTTTCTAGTTCCCAAGTGAGGACTACCGAACCTGCAATGAACTATATCTAAAACCACTGGAATTAGGACTTTCGGAATTACGATCTGTGTCGTATCTCCTTTACTTCACTGGTTCTCAACTTATATTTGATTTTCCTAACCAACAGATTTCCTTCTAACTCCAAACCCGAAAAAGGCAAGCTATAACGTTTCTTGACTAATTCCCCTCTCAGAAATGCTTTCGCATCTGCTAAGACCTCGTCTTCATCTTGCCTTAGCTCTATGAGGGTATATCCCATTGTATGGCTTCGTTAGTGACCTGCGGTGGACTTGGAAAACCTTCCGCGTCATGAAAAACTCCTGCTGAGAGCGTCCCGCGACAACATTAAATTTGCCCTCTATATATTTTGAGCTTTGCATCAAAATCTCTGATAGTTAGAAACCATCGAGCTCTTTTGGGGAGGACAAATCGGGTTATTAAAAAGATCGATTAACGGTTTTGTGGTCTGTAAGGACTTCTACTTTATTCCCTATCAGTAACCTTTTAAAATGAACTAAGCTCGACACTATTGCAAAGGCTTCCTTATCTATGGTGGCCATGGACTTCTCGTTACTGCCTTTTTGTTCTGAACTTCCTGCTATAAAAAGCTATAGGATGAAATTTCCCATCAAACTTTTGCATAAGGCATGCACCTATGCCTTCCTGGCTTGCATCAGTCACTAATGTAAAAGGTTCCTTAAAATCTGGAAACTTCAAAACCAGGGGATTCATTAGCGCATCTTTAAGCTTTGAAAAACTCTCCGCCTGGGGTTCCTTCCATTGAAATTGAACGTCTTCCCGCAACACATCAGTTAGGGGAGCTGCTATGTTAGAAAACCCTTTTACGAACCTCCTGAAGAAACCGGCGATACCCAGGAATGACTTAATCTCTTTCTTTGATCTGGGGGTGCGAAAATTCGCTATTGCTTTGACTTTATCGTCATTTACTCTAACCCCTTCCTTAGATATGACGTGACCTAGATATGTGATCTTCTTTTTCAAGAACGAACACTTGGCTAGCTTGATTTTCAACCCCGCTAATCTAAGCCTCCTAAGTACTTCTGTAAGCACTTCCAGGTGTTGCGCGATCGTGTCCGTTGCGATCAGGATGTCATCCATATACACAAAAACATTTTTGCCCAATAACCCGTGCAAAACTGTGTTCACCAACCTGGTAAAAGTCATCGGACTGCCCGATAAACCGAAAGGCATTCGCGTAAAATTCATAGTGTCCCTTGGGCATTGAAAAGGCGGTATATTCCTTGCTACTCTCGCTGAGAGGGACCTGTAAGAAACCTTGCGCCAAATCAATTGAGCTATAAATATTATGTCCCCCAATTTCGACAAATAGATTCTGGTATGCACGCAACTGGTAGCGGTCAGGATTCGTTTTCTCATTTAAACGTCTAAAATCGACGCATACACGGACCGAACGTCTTTCTTAGGTACCGCTAACAAGGGAAAGTTGTAAAGGAGACACACTGGTGTCTAATGATTCCGTCTTCTTTTCCCATCTATTAACTTCTTTCTCTACCTGTCCTCTGATTTTGAAAGGTATGCGATATGCAGGAATATAAATAGGTTTTGAGTTGCTCTCCAAATTTACCTTATGCTCTAACAAACATTATAGTCAACCCCAATTTATCACCTTGCAAGGCTACCGTATCCCCAAATTCCGCCAAGAGCCCGCTTATCGCTTCAACGTGTTCGCTATAATCCGCATTAGCCAAATGTTCACTAAATGTTTGTTTCCTTGATTGTATTTCTGCCTCCGAAAACTCAGGTTTCCCCTCTACGATAGCCACAGAACCACTATCGCAATTCCAATCATGGAAGTCTACTATATATGTATTTTTCTGGTATCTCCTAACTGTATCATTACAGTTTAAATAGCTCCACCCACGTAACCCCATTCTTGGACACACTGTTCACCGATGCCGTGCTAACAACTCCCTTGAGCTTTTTCACAGTTTTCAATAACACACACATCTGTGGGTTTTCTCATTCCTTCAATTTAAATTTTACCATAACCTTTGAACCTGGTAGTAATAATATCTTCAAATAAAACGCCTCTATATTTGTGGTTAGTATCTCCCCTTGCCACCGCCCCATACAAATTACCACCCTCAGTATTATCCCCAGCATTGTTAGTATCAGAAACAACATCCATATTAGTATCATCACCAGTATTGTTAGTATCATTGTTACCACTATGAACTCTGATAGAACCCCCGTAATCATCTCCTAGATCACCAACGTGTGTTTTAACATTACCTTCCCCATAACACTCGTATCACCGCCATTAATACCACCGAGCACCTCTCCTCTTTCAATAACCTCCCATGTCCTCCATTCTATTCACGTCCTCATATGGTATGAGGTAATTCATTTTCCCGATTGTTTATCCCATTAGCACCCGCATGGATCGAAATCTTGTGTCTTTCTACAAGCAGGATGACCCAACAAGATTTTATTACCTAAGGCAATTCCTTTTATTACCAAAAAGGTTCTGTTAACACTCTGTCACCGAGAGCAAACCTTATTTGTACACACCCAGGTGTTTAATCTATGGGCTTGCACCATCACACACCGTCTCCGTAGAGGGCTGCAAAGGGTAATTGGAGAACATGGATTGATACAAATTATAGTCCATTAGATTTATTGATGCCCCAGTGTCTATGAAAACCGGGATATCCCACATCCCCTACTGTTTCCATAGACTATGGGCTTGGGCTCTGGGGCGTCCCCCACGAGACCACAATGGCATGTACCAATCACCTGTACCCTTTTTGTTGATCGGGCTTCCAAAAATTTTGCCGATCCCATTGCCCTCTGGTTTGACCCGCCTGGGAAGTTCTCACCATTATAATTACAGAACCTTGCGGTGCAGGCATCGCATCTCTCCGTATCTGAGACGGACAAGACTGCCAATAATGCTCAGTACTTTTACACATTCCGCAATATTTAACCCTACACAATTTCTTTGGATGTCTTGGTTTGTTTGCAGTTGAAACAACGCAACTGCTGTTGCTTTTGATCGATCGATCTTTTGTTATACTCAACTTTTGCACACAGACGATGAGAAGAGAGTTCCGTGTCTCTCTGTACTCTATCCCTCAGGCCTGTCCCGTTAAAAATTGTGCTATCTACGGTGGGACATTTAGATCTGTGTTTATCTATTTGGGTATAAAGTAATTCTTCGTCTGAGGTAGGCTCAACCTTTTCATCAATGCTATCCACTATTGCATCGGGTACCTCGTGTAAGAGCAGGGAAAAATAGATCAGTTTATGAACATTATTTAGAGGGAGATTATCCCCTGTAACCCATTTAGATGTTTTCAATTTCCCTACCCAATCTGCCACTGCGTCAAACAGCTTTGAACTATGTTCTACAAGGCTATTAGTGCCTTTCCGTAGTTTATAAAGACCTCGAAGGTCTCTCACCATATCTCCGTGTTCCTTTGAGCCATATGCTGTTTTCAAAAATTGCTTGCAAGTCTGTCCAGGTACGACATTTGTAAATTGGAAACTCCTTGACCTATGACTGAGGTCTCCTTATTGAAATCTAGCAAAGCTTTCGCCTCTCTGAATGCCTCTACATCGTCTACTATATTCTTTCCCGCTAAATAGTTATTAACCCTTCATATAAAAATATTCACGGGCTGTGACAAAGCGCCATCCACAATCCCATTTGAACGGGCTGACCCCCGCGAGAAATGTTCGTCACGTGATGTAGTAGCGTCGTCGGTTTAGCATACCGCCATTTTATCTTGTTTCCCAAGCTGTTCCCCCGATCTCAATAACATCAATGTATTTTATATCACTAAACCCAATCAAAAAAAATTTTTTCCCAACAATAAGATAACAAAAAGGTAAGCGTGCCCCGTCCCCAATCACAAAATCAACCCCACGAAAATGACAATAAAAAAAAATAATAATAACAAGGAAGGGATAGGAAAAGAAAGAACGCAAGGTGTTTCCGAGCTAACTCGCCTCTCTCTCTCTCTCTCTCTCTCTCTCTCCCTCTCTCTCTCTCTCTCTCTCTCGCTCTCTCTGGCACGACTTGCCGCAAAAATCCCACTCAGGCAAGTTCGCCACACACAAACACAAGGAACATGAACAAGAACAAAAAGTTAAAGAAAATCCACAAAGAAAAAGAGAAAAAAAATAGAAAGAGAAAAAAAAAAACAAAAAAAAATCGAAAATACACTTACGTCTTCATATGACCGTAAACCGAATTCACATACACCGCAAACATGTGCGAACTGCGAAACACTTTAATATGTCGAAAACTAAAACTTTTCTCCCCCCCCCTTTTTTGTTTTTTTTTCTCTCTTTTAAACACCTTTATTCCGTAATCTCAAGAAATCAACTGACTTGGCTTGGGAGAGGAAGACTGTCTGAGGAACAGCTTCTCTCTGTCGAATCAGCAGTAATGACCCTGAGTTGCTGTGACATGATTAATAACCCCTTCTCCTATCAAAATAAAACGACGCAACCCCCTATTTCTAACTGGTCACCAGTCCCTTCGGAGCGTACCTACAGCTTGAAAAATATAAAAAGCCTTTACCGCAGCCACCACTGTTATCCCCCCCTTTATTCCCTAAACTACACAAACTGGGAACTCTTACCTGTTGCCAACGGTGCCCTGTCTGTAAGATGTCACGAGGCTTATTAAGACTGCGTAAATATAAAAAATATCATTTTATTTCCCAAAGCAATTGGTTATAACAAAGAACAAAAATGATTAACAAGTCATAATGGGCATAAATACCCAAATCTGCCCATAAAGAAAACCAATAAGATAAACATTCTACCCTCCGCGGACTAAGGTTACACTCTCAAACCCCAAAACAAGTCACATTGTCTAGTATTCGTCAGTTAGAGAATCTCATTCCTAATCAACCATGGAATCGGACCCATCTTTTCGATGGGCGTCTTCTCCCGACACTTCGAGCAACCGCTTGTTCTCTCCTTTGCACAAAGAATGCGTCTTCCACAAGTACCCTGAACCAGTAGGATGTAATACGCGTACAAACGAATGCACATGCCTCGCAAACGGGGAACGACCTCTGAGACAAGTTGCTTGTTCAGCAAATACCTTTCTCTCCATGTGAACTTTGCAGTGTACCACCCCTTGTCTCTAGGCGAGTAGAGCTATGTGACTTTATTATTATATAAAACACTTTGACATTATTAGCCATTCCCCCTCTTTCACCTCTTTAGACATATAGTGTGTGTGTGTGTGTGTGTGTGTGTGTGTGTGTCTATACGCAATATTTGAACATTATATTAGTTTATGGATAGTTTTTAATTTCTATCCGAGTAATTCTAACTTCACGTAATTACTTTGAACCAATTTTGTCCATGATATGCTCATTGGAAAGCAATGCTATCATCAAGGACGCCTCTTATATTCATTAATTAGGCAAATTTGTGACTAGTTTACTCTTACTGCAAGACCGTTCAGTGTAAATAAATAAGATAAAATGCACACTCTTATATCGTAAGATTGTTAGATTAGCATAAGTTGTAAGGGCAGTTGAATTATATGTGTAGGTTCTCGTCTAAAAAGGCCAAATAATTTTTCTTAGGGGACGTGGCGATAGAAAACCCTACCTTTCATTGTTACAGAATTACAGGAGTTTCAACAGTCCCAGCCAACATTTGCAAATAATTGGAAATCAAAAACCTTCACTTTTCGAGTGAAGTCACTGGATTTTACCTTGGGAAAAAACGACAGATGTGAAATTAAAAAAGGTGTTGTATGTATGATTATCTGTAGTGCATTTCAGAGAGAGAGAGAGAGAGAGAGAGAGAGAGAGAGAGAGAGAGAGAGAGAGAGAGAGAGAGAGTAATATTTTGATCCTGGATTATTATATCTTCATTATTTTTTAATATTTGCCGGCCTGTTGAAATTAGTCATGTAAGCTTAAGCCAGGAGCCGGCGACCGCCATCACATACATTTTCACGTTGGGAAGGGAACTGCGAATCTCTCACACTTTTCAGACTCTGGGCAAAAGAGCGTCAGTTTTAACCTCATAAAAAGTCGAATGCAATTCGTCCTCCCGAAGTTGGACATCATGATTTCTGTTGTTTTACTGAAGGGAACGTCAGACCCAACAGCATATTATAACAATATTCTACTCCTGCTTCTCCCATTCGAAGAATAGTGTCATTTTGGATTCTTTAGCTGAATAATGAACAATTTACAAGACATTACTCCAAAATTTATCTCAATAAGTAATGCCTTAATAATGACTCTAGAAAAGTAATGTATTACTTAATGCACTTCACTAAGCTAAATAGTGGAATGCACTTAGTGCGTCAATCAAACAACCAGGAAACATCAGAAATAGTGTTAATAAATCAACTGCAAAAATGTGTACAAGAAGAATATCTTTTATCAAGCTGCCGCCCACTCACCACCCTTCCTCCCCCCTCGCCCCCAACCCCAACCCCTCTCCTCTCAACTAAGCAGCATCACTGAAATATTCATGAATCGCTCAAAGACCCTTTCGGTATTTGTCTGAACGGAATTTTGAGGTCATATTTCAAGGGGATCCTCCGCAGAGTCGAAATTCCCTTTACCATGAGTCTGACGCCGTCGGGTTCTTGATGCTCCGGCGGAGGACCGAACGTAGAAAACTTTTCGAAGACGTTGACCCAGTCATAAAATCATATAATACATATATATATATATCATCTATATATATATATATATTATATATATATATATATATGAGAGATAGATATATATATATATAGTATATATATATATAGATATAATATATATAATATTATATATAGATCTATATATATAATTATAAGATAGATTAGATCTAGATATCGATATATATATATAATATAAGAGCTATGATTATAGATATATTATATATTAGATATATATTATATAGATATACTAGATATAATATATCTATAGATATAATATAGATATATATAATATATATATATATAGATATATATATATATTAATATATATATATATATATATATCTATATAGATATATATATATTATATATATTATATATAGTATATAGATATATTATATATATATATATATATATATATATATATTTATAATATATATAGATATAGATATATCGATAATATATATTATTATATATATATATATATATAGTAGATAATATATATATATATATATATACGATATATAGTATCTATAGATTATATATATAAAAGAATATATATATAGATATAACCTAAATATAGGTATAGATAGATATATCTATATTATAGATAGATATATATATATATATATATATGTATATATATATTATATATATATCTATATATACTATCTATATATATCTTATATATATAATATATATATATATATATATATATATATATATATCTATTTACATACATATATTATATATATACATATTATATATATATATATATTATATATTATAATTATATATATTATATATCTATATTATATATATGGTGTGTGTGTGTGTGTGTTTGGTGTGCGTGTGTTGTGCGTATGTGATCATATAATATATATATATATATATATATATATATATAGATAGCTATATATATATATATATATATATATGTATAGATATTCAATATATATTATCATGGTGCGTATGTGATTTTATATATATATATATATATATATATAGTATATATAATATATATATATATATATATATATATATATATATATATTATATATATATATACACACAATGTATGTCTGTGATTCTTTCTGTATTCAATGTGAGAACCGTAGATCTAAGCTTCGCTACGTATAATGGTATATCCTCAACAACACCATGAAAATACTATTATTGCTTAGTAGCTTTAGAGCATAATCGTTTGTTCAGTTTGTTGAAAGAAAAATATTTCTGTCAACCTGATGAGTAGTACCAAAAACAAAATCATCACGTATTTTGCGTGCAAGTGTACTCGAAATACACTTTACTAACTCGCCTATCGTATCATATATTGCTTTTTATGGCTTGTTTTCCCAGCTACCAACTTTGTAAGGGAGTTTTTATATTCTTTTGTCGTTATTTATTTGTAAGCCACCACTGTATTGTAGTCTTCTATATTTTTATTGTAGATTGTAGATTTGTAGATTCTCTGGATACTTGTAGTCTCAGGATGCTTAGCAAGACACGACTAAGTTTTTCTTACTTCATTCACACGAGCGATATATACACAGGTATAAGAAAAAACCTATAAATTTAGAATATCTTGTGGGGTTGAGGCGAAGTGTTGATGTTGAAGCTTTCCCCTACCTACGGCTTGGTAAGGCTACAACCTCAGCTCGGATGCTCTGTTCTCTGGTTTCTCTGGTTTCTTTTTGCTTTCTCTCGACCTCGGCTTCTATGAAGTTCCCTCCTTTCAGGAGGTAGGTCGGACTTTGTCCGTTGGCCGCCTTCTGGTGTTTTTCATTGGTTGACCACGTCCATTGTCACACCTGTTTGGGCGGAAATTAATTCTAACACCTCCTTTGATGGGGCGTGACTAATGACGTCACCGGAAATATACTGGTTCCGGTGGGAGTTGAAAGGTTATTTAAATAAAGCAACGAATGCGCTTAATTAATAATCGCTAGTTAGATAAACATCTCACTTGTTCGGATTTTTACGAGAACACTTCGTTGCACGCTACCTTTACTCTCTTCTCTCTCTCTCTCTCTCCTCTCTCTTCTCTCTCTCTCCTTTTTCTATTCTTTTATTCTCTCTGCATATCCATCTGTCTATCAGTGGACTTCTCTCTCTTTTTCTATATCTATCTTAATTTTCCCTAACTAACATTACGTATAGCACAGAAAATTAAGGGAAAGGAAACATCAAAATAGTCAGCTTTTGACGAAGCATTCCAAAATGTCCAAGTTTGTCTCTAAATGACTCAAGTGCTTATTGACATCATGGCGTAAACTCGTTTACTAAATCACCTATAAAATATGGCCAGCAAAAATCGTGCATTTATCGGACCTCTAGTGTCAGTATTTAAGGAACAAAAATGGGAAAATTGGCGAGATCAGAAATTGTATTTTCATAAACTAAAAAAAAAAAAAAAAAAAAATCACAAGCCACCCCTTTCATCAGTTTTAATAGTTTTTGCATGACAGGAAATAAGAAAAATTTATTCTTATGTCAAAGATCCTGGGTAACTAAAACTGACCATTAATTTGGAATATCATTTAAGTAATAATAGTGTGATTTCGGAACGTTTATAGGACTCTGACATCTACATGCACTTTGTGAACTATTCAGATCGCTCGTCGCTCGCTTGTATGCTGGCGTTTAATAAGCCGTTTCCTTTGTATCGCATGAACTCTGAGGAAAACTAACACTGTCCCATTCACCCATTAGCTACTGATGGAAGGCCCATCAATAACAAGTTGATCTCCCCTGCCCATGTTGCACCGTATGTTTTCTAATCGTAACATCCAACTTCATGATATTGACCCCCTTTTTTTTTATTTTTTTTTTCCTAGCATTTTGTCCCACAGTCTAGAAGCGCTTTCCACGTCTCCATCTCTCCTTGCAAAACCATCTTATGTGGGCTTTTTTACCCAGACTAGACACTTTCTTTTCACACAACTACACCACTAGAGATTAATCATAAGAAACGTCAATAACAGCTGCTTTAATACTTCTCCAGTAACTAAGTAAATATAATCATATACGAGATACTGTATCATATTTTATTTAGACATAAAAACTGTCCTTTGTTATTTATGGTTATTCTTATTTTGTTAGATAGAATGGAAAAATGGTCAATGGCCTAGTAATATCATCCCTTTTTTAAAAGCAGAAATGAAGTGCTTGTAATACCATCCCCTCGTTTGACAGTAGTTTTTATGTATTTCCACGCGCAAGGCATCAAAGAAAAAAAAATATATGTAAAAGAAGAGAGAAAACGTTAGATGAATAGACTGTACTGAAACACAGAGCCTTTATGTGCAGAATATGGTAGTAGTTTCCTCCCGTGGAGTTTCCGTTTGTCGAATAACCGAAAACCAATGTCATATTTTCGAATTTTCGATACTACCGTGCAGGTATGATAGAAAAGGGGCAGATGGATTGGATATATATATATATATATATATATATATATATATATATATAATATATATATATATATATATAATAATATATATATATATATATAGAGAGAGAGAGAGCCAGAGAGAGAGAGACGAGAGAGAGAGAGAGAGAGAGAGAGAGAGATTACTTAAATACACCCAAAGATCCCGATATTCCTAAGTTGATGATGGTCTCGTATTATTTGAGAATGGCGTATTCAATCCCCGTTAATATTAGCTCACCCTGCAGAATTTGGCAATGGAAATATCAAGTAAGGCAAATTCGCAATTGCGCCAGAAACATAAAACATTTTCTTTCTTTCTTCTGCTACACATCTCTCTCTCTCTCTCTCTCTCTCTCTCTCTCTCTCTCTCTCTCTCTCTCATGAGTATCCATTGTGGAATGTATTCTTTGGAAATGCAATTTTTAATACTAATAACGTTATTATTATTAGAAGGAAATACGAGCTTGATTGTTCATGCTACGCTGCTCTGGAACCCGGCACTGCCCGTCTTGCCCCCCCTACCCTCTCGATCCCCTATCCACCCCTAGCCCAATCCGAGGCGGACAAATAGATTTGCAGGAGGAGGATGGTGCGAACGTTTCCTCCCTACCCTTCTGGGCCCCCAGTAACCCAACCCCATCCGGGGGTAGACAGCAAGAAAGACCCACTTGGATTTGATTATAGCTAGAAGATAGATCAAGCCTAGAATCTCTCGACGACATTCTACATGCCTTTAATGACTAATTTTAATCATTGTTATCATCATCATCATCGCTTCATTGCAACATGCCTTAACCTAACTTATTCTTAGGTGAGTCAGGACTAGGAAATTTTGAATATAGAAATGCTAATTGCTGCAATACTGCAACTGCTCGTCGATCAGAGACAAAGCTTCAGTGTCTGAACTAATTAGACCTGTTATGTACTGTTTATTGATTTTAGTGTCTGATGTTCACTACTCAACATTGTCAGTAAATGCTCAGAATAAGTTTTCAGTATTTCTGTTTATTTTTGTGTGAACTGACATATTTAATCATGTATTTATAGTTGCGCGATTTAATCTCTTTCTACGTCTCTTTTTGTCTTTCTCTCTAATTATTATGTTATAGATAATTAACTTCACTTCCATATATATATATATATATATATATATATATATATATATCTATATATATATATATAATTCTATATATATATATATGTATATATATATATATGTATATATATATAGTATATATATATATATATATATATATATATATATATATATATATATATATTATATATATTATATCCATGCATGTGCATTAATAACCAAGAAATATGACTATTATGTATGAATGATAAACACAGCAAATTGAAAATTACAGTTATGCGAAGAGCAATACAAAACATGAATACGTAAACGAGAAAATAAGTATGGAAATTGCACTAAAACTGTAGCAATGGTTCAAAGGCATTTGGTGGAGCAGAGTGTTTTAGTTCGATGTTTACTTGGTGGTTAAAGGGCGTGACGTAACCAAGTGGGGCATCTTGAAGAATCCAGCAAAAATGGAAAGCTGCTATTGTGCTAAGATAAGAAAACTCGCCACTTTTGATTACTTTTTGGAATATTTTTTATTAATTCATGTTATATAGGTCACTATACTACCAATTCATACTCGACTTTTGGTTATTAGCGGGGATATTTAGTACATTTAATCATTATCTATAATGCTTTAACTATACTCATTATGTAGAATACGCCATCCTGTCAGATACCATGCAGAATATGTCCTGTTGTTCATCTTCCAATATATTCTGCTTTGCCAAACACACACTGTTACTGTTGTCAGTAGATGATAATGCTATGTTGTCTTTGCGCAGACTTCCCTCTCCTTCCCGCTTTGTGAAAGAAGTAATACTTAGAAACATTATGAACAGCGATTCTCAAGAATCGGGCCATTTGATAAGAATGGCTGCATGGAATTGAAAATAAATCGTGAAAAGTAAATCGCGCATATCACCTTTTTTGCATAACTCTCTCTGTCTCTGTCATTCTGCCTGGCGGTCTCCCCCCGCCCCGCCCCCCTCCCTTTCTATCGCTCTTTCTCTCGATTAAACAATAAATCAAAAATTCCAGAACGCCTTCAGGGCCGATTTCAACGTTGACCTGAAGGGAATTCCGAGGCAATCATTCAAGGGAGATCTTCTGCAAAGGCGAAATCGCCTTCCCTGGGAGTCGTGAATCTTGCGACTAATCTCTCGATGTTCTGAAGGACCAGGGGAGGTCTCCCGAAGAGTTCGCTCTCATAAATCGTTCAACGTCAGAAATATTTGCCTCATCTACCAAAAGGTTCATTCGTTCAGCTTGAAATAGTGCTTATATTATGAAATCGTACTGCTGAGATGATATTACTACTACTACTACTACTACTACTACTACCACTACTACTACGTGATAATAATTATAACACTCATGATGTCGTAATACCATTGGATACCAGAGTAGCTGAAAGAGAAAGAAAAAAATGGATAAGTATCAAGACCTGAAAATAGAAATAAGAAGGAAACGGGGATATGCCAGTGGAATTTGTACCCATAATCATAGGACACGAGGTGCGACCCTGAGAAAAATTAGATGCTGAAGTACCTCCAGTACTCATGCAGAAGAATATGCTCCAGGAAACAGCTCAGATAGTAAAGAAAGTGATGCACTCCTAAGGAGGCAGGATGCAACCCGGTACCCCACACTATAAAACCACCCAGTCAAATAGAATTATTGATAATAATAATAATAATAATAATAATAATAATAATAATAATAATAATTTAATAATAATAATATAATAATAATGGAGGAAATATGATAAAAGCCATAAAACACCATGGGCAGTGCCAGTAATCAGATACAGCGCAGGAATAGTGGAATGGACGAAGGCAGAAACTCCGCAGCATAGATCAGAAAACCAGGAAACATTTGACAATACACAAAGCACTACACCCAAGAGCAAATACGGACAGACTATACATAACACGAAAGGAAGGAGGGAGAGGACTACTAAGTATAGAGGACTGCGTCAACATCGAGAACAGAGCACTGGGGCAATATCTGCAAACCAGTGAAGACGAGTGGCTAAAGAGTGCATGGGAAGAAGGACTAATAAAAGTAGACGAAGACCCAGAAATATACAGAGACAGGAGAATGACAGACAGAACAGAGGACTGGCACAACAAACCAATGCACGGACAATCATGAGACAGACTAAAGAACTAGCCAGCGACGACAATTGGCAATGGCTACAGAGGGGAGAGCTAAAGAAGGAAACTGAAGGAATGATAACAGCGGCACAAGATCAGGCCCTAAGAACCAGATATGTTCAAAGAACGATAGACGGAAATAACATCTCTCCCATATGTAGGAAGTGCAATACGAAAAATGAAACCATAAACCACATAGCAAGTGAATGCCCGGCACTTGCACAGAACCAGTACAAAAAGAGGCATGATTCAGTGGCAAAAGTCCTCCACTGGAGCCTGTGCAAGAAACATCAGCTACCTTGCAGTAATAAGTGGGGTACGAGCACCAACCTGAGGGAGTGATAGAAAACGATCAGGCAAAGATCCTCTGGGACTATGGTATCAGAACGGATAGGGTCATACGTGCAAAACAGACCAGACGTGACGTTGATTGACAAAGTCAATAAGAAAGTATCACTCATTGATGTCGCAATACCATGGGACACCAGAGTTTGAAGAGAAAGAGAGGGAAAAAAAGGGATAGTATCAAGATCTGAAAATAGAAATAAGAAGGATATGGGATATGCCAGTGGAAATCGTACCCATAATCATAGGAGCACTAGGCACGATCCAAGATCCCTGAAAAGGAATCTAGAAAAACTAGAGGCTGAAGTAGCTCCAGGACTCATGCAGAAGAGTGTGATCCTAGAACGGCACACATAGTAAGAAAAGTGATGGACTCCTAAGGGACGGGCAGGGATGCAACCCGGAACCCCACACTATAAATACAACCCAGTCGAATTGTAGGACTGTGATAGAGTCAAAAAAAAAAAAAAAAAAAAAACAAAAAAAAAAAAAAATAATAATAATAATAATAATAAGCTTTATTTATTATTAATTTTTTACAACTTACATTTGGGACAAGTCTCTCTCTCTCTCTCTCTCTCTCTATATATATATATATATATATATATATATATATATATATATATATATATATATATATATTATATATATATATATATATAAACGTGTGTGTGTGATACCGAGGGTTTAACCTCGATATGGAATCTCCTCAAAGAAGTATGTTGGTAGCAATGACCTTATAGCAGTAAGGCACTGGGTCTCTCTCTCTCTCTCTCTCTCTCTCTCTCCTCTCTCTCTCTCTCTCTCTCTCTCTCTCTAGCAATCCAAACGACCTACCTCAACATAATTACCTAAGGTAGCTAAATCAGACTCGTGAACTACTAAAATACATTTATATAAGAATAAAAGGATTAAGTGAATAAATCAAATTCTCAAAGAAATAAATGTTTAACTGAACAAGTTAAAATTCTAAATCCAAATAATTCACCACTGTTATCCAAATAACCCTGGGGATCAAACAAAACCCGTCCACCTCTTTCTCTACAATAAGTTGCATTAGTTTAGTCATAAAATAGGCAACTAGGAAAGTCATGGTCTCCCCACGCCATATCCACGGAACTATCAGCTAAGTCTCCATTAAATTTACCAGATAAGTTCCCATTGCCAAAACCACCTGGAACAAGGAGAAAGATCCCAAATAAATCAATTGCAAATAAATCAAAATTACATAAATAAAAAAATAATATGGAAAAGAACGCTTACTCATATCAGCTGTGAGCACAAGCACTAAACAAAATACAACTGCAAAATGGTCATCTTGATAATAAGGCTAGTCTCTTCTCTGACTTCGGGTAGTTCTCCGTTTTATTTATCTTACCCTCCCATTATGTAGGGGAAATATCTTGTCCGTACACAAGCACAAACTTTCTCACAAGTCACTCCCCATAAAATGACGTCACTGATTCATTACAAGTTCATTGCACTGGAATAGGTGCGTGACGTCACCTATTCCAGCTCATTATCACACCCATAAAATCTGCCCAAAACTATGCATGGATATAAGACGTGATCTGTCTTGACTAGGCAGCAACTTCCACCTTTGGAGCTAACGCTGAATCTGTCCTTTTAAGACCTCCCTTGTTTCCACGGGAGTCAAAATGATGACATCTATCATTTCAAAAATGTCATTGCTCATCACACCTGCTTATCAACCATCGGCCAAACAAAAAGTGTAATTTACATATAATATATATATAATATATATATATATATATATATATATATATATTATATATATATATATATATATATATTTAATACTGTGCATTCTATGATTAAATCTCAGCTTCTCTGTATCCTTCATTCTCTTTCTCAGATCCGGAAGATGTGCATTAATGTTCTTCAAAAGGTTTAGAATACAAATATTTACTCGGTATATATTACTATATATTACGGAGATACAAATACCATAATGCTGAAGCGTTATATTTTATCTGTCAACATTCATGTAAACCACGCAGTATATAAGGAACTGTAATGGAAAGGAAAATAGGTAAACAGAACAATTAGTACAAAGTACTGTAATATGGTTGTATGCCACATAGTAATTTAATACCAGATTTCGTTTGCAATAGCACTGGGGTTCATTTCACTGCGGCAGTTGAACATTCGCAAAACAAAATGAAATTGAGTTTCCCAGAATATTGTCAGGACAAATGAGCAGAAATTAGAATGAGCCCAACATTTGATGCATACAGTATGAAGTTGCTAACCGACAGCAAATGAGGTAACCATTGCATTTGCATTTTGATTTATTTCCCACCTCCATATTTATACCTGCATACTGATGATGATGATGATGATGATGATGATGATGAGCTATTTTCTTTAAAGTTCCTGGGAATTCCGATCACTGTTACCAGTTGCAGATGGCTTCGGCAGCATCAAGTGCTCTATATAATTAGGCATAAATTTCACCAACGGCATATATCCAACAACCTCTCATTTTGGTCAGACCGTGACCGTCACTTACTTCTTTCTTGCACGCAAGTGATTGCTAGATATTGTGGCATTTTCACTTACTCGGAGAGTAAATCTACAAAATTCTTTGTTGTTGTTGTTCTCATTTGGGGGATAAGAAAGGTCTATGAAGAGCCTAAAAGGTTTTGAAAAAGGTATTTTGCGTTGAGTTAAAGATACAGGAATTTTAGAATAGGATATGTATGATTTATTTAATAAATGAAAATGTAAAAAATAAATAATGTGCATGTTAAACAGTACAGAACAAGTATATCTCATAAAACACGCTATTTGCCCGTAGGTTTCAGCCCACGCCTCGAGTAAGCTGAAGGTCAAATCACGCCTGGTTCGTACTAGTGCTTCTGCTACTTCATCTAGCCTGTACTTTCTCTCTAGGGCTTTAGCTTGCCTTCCGACAAAGATTTCTTTGTTTCTGTTCTGCAAGGAGAAGGAAAAAAGGTGATTTTCTCGTTGAAAAGTTTAATATTATTATTATTATCATAAACATACAGTATATAAAGCAGAAACGGGCATAAAGGTAAAGAATAAAAATGTTCAAGACAACACGTGGAAAATTCGTGGCGCTGCGACAGACGAACAGATTCTGTTCTGAAAGACCAAACATTTATCGTTGCCGACACACAGGAGATTCCTCCCTCGCTGCCAACGTTTGTGAATAACTGAAAATCAACAACGTCCACATTTCAAGTGAAGTCACCATGGATAGTACCTTGGAAATCTGATGGAAAAAATGGCCATAGTGAAATTAAAATAGATGCTTTGATGAATGTTTGTGGTGTGTTTCAGAGAGAGAGAGAGAGAGAGAGAGAGAGAGAGAGAGAGAGAGAGAGAGAGAGAGAGGTGATGCATCAAAGTTTGGATACGTTCCACTAATCTCGCAATACTGGATTAATAGTGACGAAGCTACAGGCACTGTTTATTCAGTCATCATTTATTTTTAATATATGAACTACCTTTTGAATTTGGTCATGCTAGATACAACCAGAATGAATGAACTGATATACTGTCCATAAACAGAAGAATATGATCAGTCATTTATAGTATTAATTCATTATGTTCTCCTCATATTTTTTTTTTCTTTTTGCCAAGTGGGGATTCTAATCCGTGGAAGCTTGCTTTGGAAATTAATGTCGTTTCGGGTGCATCATACGAATGTTCAGTCATTCCGAATAATAATGATAATATATTTAATGTATAATAAAATAATCGTAAATAAATATAAATTAAACAACTTAAGAGATATAACTGATAACACGCATATGAATTGAGCAAGGAATATGAATTGACCAAGGTACGGAGGCTATAGTAGATATAAGTCATGGTACGACACCTCATGCTTTTCAACAACTTGCAATGAAAAATGTCTAGCAGATAGTCTAATCACGAATTACTTTTTGTTTTTCACCATTTATCAAGAAAATACTACTGTAAATAATTATTTAGTATCTTCAGGGTGCAAGTTGACATCAAGAACACCCTCTAATGGCGAATATTTTGTAAAATGTATTATACTGTAGTTTTCCCTTACCACTTTGTTGTTGTTTTTGTTCTTGCTGTTGTTGTACTTGCTTGGAGAGGGGGTGGGAAAGCTCCCTAAAAAAATAAAAAAAAAACCTAAAAGGTCTGAAAAAGGTGTTTCAAGTTGATTTAATTAAACATACAGGAATTTTATTATAGGATATTTATGATTTATTCATTAGAAATAGTTGGTGAAACAACACCCCATTTGACCGTAGATTTTAGCAGGCGCCCTGAATAAGCGATCACGCCGTATTTATCTAAGATACAGTATACTATCAATTACTACCTGCTATAGTATATATTGTTAATTATTAACTAGAATGGTTTCTTTTGTTGATTATCTTTAGAAATGATCTATAGTGACTTTTATTTTCCACGGTCGCCATTCTCAATTACCATTCAAGAAATTATCTGCTTATATATATATATATATATATATATATATATATATATATATATATATATATATATATATATATATATATATATATATAATGATTATAATCACTTTAGCACGTGATTCATCTATCACACATATCACAGGTGAAAAATAAGAGACAGGGTGTAGGTCCTGACCGGTTTCGGCTTTATTTTCAAGCCATTGACAAAGGACTGATACATAGTATTAGAATTCACTAATATATATACTACAAAGACAGTACTGACGAACATACACACAACCGTTTGAGACTGCAGATCCCACAGGCAGGTGTCAAGGTAGGAGTGCTTTCAAAAAAATCATTAGGCTAAAATTTACAATAAATTCTCTAGGGATACTACCGCTTAGGAGTACAAGTCCACACCTGACAGGTGTCAGGGAGGCGGGGTTGAACATCTCATTACCACTACTGCCCCCTTTACTGTGTTTACAAATATAATAATCCTATTTTTCATATATCTCTACAGCCAACCTTAAAATTTAAACAGTTTACAAATTTCTTTTGATATTAAAGGATCAAGTTTATACATTCCTTGACTGCTGTTCCTATTATTGTTGTAACTTTTTTTTTCTTTTTTTAAAACTAGACTCAATGATATTCCTTTCCAATGCATTATTAGAACACACCTGCTTTTTTGCCCCTTCCCAGTTAATAGCATGATTGTTCTCACTAACATGTACAAATATACCACTATTTCCCTGTGCATATCTCACACATTGTTTATGTTGTTCTATTCTTTTTTCCAGTGCTTTCCCCGTTTGACAATGTAAAAGTTTTTGTTACAAGACTTACACGGGATTTTATATACACATCCTTTAGCATTGTCGGGGGAGTTCTTAATAAGTACCTGTTTCATTGTTTTATTGTTTTTAAAAACTACATTAACACCAAATTCTTCAGGAGATGTGGGATATCTTTCATATTACTTATTTATAAGGTAGTACAAAGCAAATTTTTGTTGTTGTAAGGTTCTTTTTGATTTTGATACATGGTCTTTTTAGCCGCTTTTAATGCATTGTTTAGTACATTACCTTGATATTTCTGTTTCTTGCCTGTATTCCGAATCTTATCTATTTCCTCATCTATATATTCTGGGCTACATACCCGTAGTGCTCTTAAAAACATGGAAGCAAACACTGATCTTTTAACCTTATTGTTTTGTCCAGAATAGAAATGTACATAGGAAGAAATATTAGTAGGTTTTCTGTAAACACTATACTTAAACCCACACCTACTATTTCTCCGTATGAGGACATCCAAAAACAAAAAAAGGGTAGGCATTCATCTTTTTCTATTTCCATAGTAAATTTAATTGATGGTACTAATTGATTTAACCTGGCAAAAAAAGTTATTTACATCTTCATTCCCTGGCCATACACAAATTATGTCGTCAACGTATCTAAACCAAGGTACATTGCGTGGAATTATATTATTTAAGATTTTCTTTTCAAAAAATTCCATATATAAATTACTTAGCACTGGGGACAAAGGGTTTCCCATTGCCATACCAAAATTTTGTGAGTAGAATTTTCCATTGAATTCAAATTTACAGTATTTAATACATAATTTTATTAGTTCAATTAAGGTGCTTTTAGAAAATGGAATATCCAGTTGTTTGTTTTCTAATAATTCCGATAGAAACTCTAATAAATCATCAATAGGCACTTTTGTGAATAGAGATACTACATCAAAGCTCACAAGTCTCAATTCACTATTAACTTTTACACTATTTAGCTTATCTATCAGGTCCACATTATTCTTATATTGGCATTAGAGATGTTACCTACCAATGGGTTAAGGATATCCACTAAATATTTTGCTAATTTATAAGATGCGAAACCAACTGAGCTGATAATTGGTCTGGCAGGGAAGTTTGCTTTATGGGTTTTATCGTACCATACTATACGGTAGCGATGGGGAGGTCACACACACCTTCTTTATAAGGGGGCAGAGTGGTAATGAGATGTTCAACCCCGCCTCCCTGACACCTGTCAGGTGTGGACTTGTACCCTAAGCGGTAGTATCCCTAGAGAATTTATTGTAAATTTTAGCCTAAATGATTTTTGAAAGCCACTCCTACCTTGACACCTGCCTGTGGGTGGATCTGCAGTCTCAAACGGTTGTGTGTATGTTCGTCAGTACTGTCTTTGCAGTATATATACTCGTGAATACTAATACTATGTATCAGTCCTTTGTCAATGGCTTGAAAATAAAGCCGAAACCGGTCAGGACCTACATTCCCGGTGTCTTATTTTTCACCTGTGGAATATGTGTGATATTATATATATATATATATATATATATATATATATGTCTATATATATATATATATATATATAAAAGCAGATAATTTCTTGAATGGTAATTGAGAATGGCGACTATGGAAAATAAATGTCACTATAGGTCATTTCTAAAGGAAATCAACAAAAGAAACCATTCTAGCTAATAATTAACAATATATACTATAGCAGGTAGTAATTGACAGTATACTGTATCTTAGATAAAAGGTGTTATCTATGGTCGCTATTCCCAATTACCATTTAAGACATTCTCTGATACCCGTTATATTTACAATACTCCTAACTGTTCATCATTGTCTCTAATATTAAATACCACCTTCTAAATTTGCTAAATATTAAAAAAAAAAATTCTAACTGCCAATTACCATATATATATATATATATATATATATATATATATATATATATATATATATATATATATATATATATATATATATGTGTGTGTATATATGACAATTGGCCGTAGAGAAATTTTTTATGACATTTAGCAAATTTAGAAGGTGGTAGTTTATAGTTGAGGCAATGATGAACAGTTAGGAGTATTATAAATGCTAACGGGTATCAGAGAATGTCTTAAATGGTAATTGGGAATAGCGACCATAGATAACACCTTTTACGAAAGAAGTGGGTTTTCAAAGTTAAGCAACTATGTTCACTTACCTTGGTAATTAATTTACATGCACCGAAAATGAATTACATGTGATACATATATAGTATGTTTCGAATACTGGTCGGGGAGGGAGGTGTATATATATAATACTTTGGGTGTATGTAAGTTTTATACCAAGGTAAGTGAACTTAGTATCGATGTGTTAATACATACATATATATATATGTATATATATATATATATATATATATATATATATATATATATATATATATATATATATATATATATATATATATATATATATATATATATAATATATATATATATATATATATATATATATATATATAATATATATATATATATAACCGCACACATGTACGGTTCATATGCATCAATATTTATATGTGTATGCACACATATATACACACAGTAGTAGTAGTAGTAGTAGTTGTTGTTGTTGTTTTTGCTGCTGTTGCTGAAATTATCATTAACTAAGCAAAATTTTGCTACTAATAATGATTAACTGAAAGAAAAGAACATTCTCTGATTCATAATCCATGGGGAGCCGCTCGTGACCAGGTCCGCCAACACGGCACCCCCTCCCCCCACCCCCTTACTGTAAGCCCCACAATCCTTGTGTTTGGAAGATGACGATGATATACGTATCGAGAAGAATATTTATTCAATCACCATCCTGAACTGTACTAAGCAGGATCAAATCACGTTAGGGGAATTCAAAGAAATATCATTAACGGACGATATCGGTGTTAAGCCTGGTTCACACTATGCCAGTAATTTAGTCAAGTGGCGAGTAATTTAGCTACTAAACGTGTCTGAACACCAAACAGTTTAGTCAAGTAGTTTAGTAAGCAATTTTGTGATTTAGTGTTTAGTCGATCCAAAATGTTCTATTTTTACGGTCAAGTAGTAGCCCACTTGTCATTCGTCCACTAAACCAGTGAGAACACGTGTTGAATTTAGTACTTTAGTGGAGTTCATGAGTTGTAGGTTGCCGCAGAAATGGCACTTCGATGGAATGAAGAGACAACACTAAAATTTATATCAAAATATTTACAACATGAGAGCTTGTGGAATGTTAAATGTCCACAGTATAAAAATAAAACAAATCAAGCAAAGTGCCTACGCTGATTTGGAGAAAACCATGGATATACCTGGATTTGTGAGAGGAGATAAAAGCGAAAATCAAGAACATCAGGTATTTTCCATTTTTATGCCTCCGTAATCAGTAATTTTTTTCCAGTTGTGATAAGGTTAAAATTGGTTAAAAACGGCTATATATTTTGCTTTATTCATGTAATATTACATTATTATTCTATATTTGTTTCTTGTTTTCTTCTCAGATCAACTTACTCACAAGAATTGAGAAAAATCAAGGAATCCAAAAATCTGGTGCCGGGATGGACTCGGTTTACACTCCATCGGTGAAATGGTTCACCTATTAGATGAATGCCTAGGGAACATGAATGCAATAATAATGGAAAGTGAAAGCAAATTTTGGTGAATCAAACATATATTTAATTATCTCTGAATTATAGTATTTCCTTACAATTCTTAATGTATCATTCTTGCCTGCCAAGGAACAGAGCCATCTTCCACAAAGTAATTGGCATATCTTTCCCGAAGATCAGTAGACCGACCAGAGAACGGTTGTCTAAAACATGTTGGTAGTGGTTCCAATCCTTGAGGTGCTGGCACCTCTCTCCAATTACCGGGGATGACAGTGCTTCATTGAGATTTTCTTTGTCTACTGTGTATACAAACTACGTGTTCTGTAATGTTGTTTGTCTGAGCCAATTGTGAATAGCGCAACATGCCTTGACGATGCTCACCACTTTCTTAGGACTGTAGGGCATTGGTTTCTCAAACACTCTGAATCTGGCGGCTAGTATACCAAATGAGTTTTCAACTATTCTCCTAGCCTGTGACAAACGATAATCAAAAATCTTTTGATTTAATGTTAATTTACTTCCTGGGAAAGGTTTTGAACAGGTATTCTTTCAAGGGAAATGCATTGTCGCCAACTAGGAAATGATCTTCTGGTAGCATACCATTCTCTAAAGATTGATACAAACTACTGTTACGTAAAAACTCCTCCATCAGAACCTCGACCATTACAACCTATGTCTATATAACTGAAGCAATATTTTTGATCTACAACTGCCATTAAGACAACACTGTTTGATTCTTTGTAATTGTAGTATAAACTTCCTGAGTCATGGGGTGGCTTTTATAATGACATGCTTGCCATTTATTGCTCCACAGCATCAGGAAAATTTCATTCTTTCTGAAAACCATTTGCAATCATTTTCCAATCTGTTTGTACCAGGAACCTGAAAAAAAAAGTAAAAATAAAGTTAAATTGTGGTTTCAATTTAAACTAATATATTATTGTGGTGAACGGTAGGTACTAATCCCATTAGTATGTCCACCACTTTACATTCCCTCCCTTTATATTATAATGGCTCCTAACTTAAATATGTGCCTATTAAAATACTTTTTTTTCCAGATTAACAACGATGGCGTACATATGGCAGAAACTGAACACAATGACTCTGTAGTGCAGGATAGTTTAGTACATGACCCAAAACCTACACCTTCTAGAAAAAAAACGAAAGTGATGCAGCTATCTAGTATGGTATCCCAACTGAAAGACATATCTGAAGCTGCTATGACAGATGAAAACGTTCGAGGTTTTCGGGAGACACATTGGGCTTCAACTTAAATCTTTGCCAACACTATTGACACTCGAAGCCCACAGGAGCACATTCACTCTACATAAATAGAGTTCGACGTCAGCATCTGCTAAGCGTAAATGAACCCCAAACATTAGCAGACCAATCACACCATTTTCATCTGGTGATTCAATGGAAGGAGACACTTTACACCCAGTCTACTATATCTGAAGTACATTTTGAACATAATACGTGTAGCCAGGAGTCTGCAATAATATCGAAAGACAATTACTGAAGCCTTTGATATTGCTAATTATGATAACTAAACATAAATGTAGCAAATGTTTAATTAATAAATGATTTGTGACATATATTTATGATTTATTTACTCTTACCTTGATGACTTCCTTTAATGATTCGTAGATACAATCGCAAACCTCTATCAAAAATTCTGAAAATAGTTGATTTCCAAGTCGAAATAGATGTGCGAGTGCTCTTAAACTACATCCAGTAGCAAGATGGTATAGAACTGCCTGTAATTTGGTTTTTGCCCGAACTGCACTCCTTAAATGGGTATCATTTCGTTGAATTTGTGATTGCACTTTCATCAACAGAAAGTTAAAACATTCTTGACTCATTCTGAATGTTGAGTAGAATTCTCTAGGATCTTCTACTTCTAATTCCTTGAGAAGTGAATTAGTAGCTCTTAGTTGATTTCTTCTCTGAATCCATTTTCGTTCCCATAATCATTTTTTTTTCTTTTAACACACTTATTTCTTCCTCCACTTCCTCTAAAATAGCTATTGCAATTTCTTTTATTAGCCTTTTAGCTTTGCTGCGTTGCTGTTCATCTTGCGATGCTTACACACTAATGTACTCTACTTGACTGCTTTTGCGAACGAAATTGATCAGTTTAGTAGGAAAGTAGTAAACTAAACTACTTCGCCACTTGACTAAATTACTGGGTATAGTGTGAACCAGGCTTTAGAGTGAACACCTACTGACAGCTGCGCAAGAATTAATTCATGAAAAAGAGCAGCCACGATGCAAGTTTTCTTTTTCCCGAGGTGTGCTACAACCCTGGTTCCACATAATTTGAGTTCGTACATTTTCCAGCGCAAAGAAGTTCCTCGTTGGACGAGTGGATTTCGCGCTCGGCTACCAATCCGGTGGTCCGAAGTTCCCACAATAAGCTGTAGGTCCCGTTGCTAGATAACCAATTGGTTCCTAGCCACGTAAAAATATCTAATCCTTCGGGCCAGCCCTTTGAGAGCTGTTAATCAGCTCAGTGGTCTAGTAAAACTATGATATACTTTTTTCCAGCGCAAAGAAATCCTTTTAACGATAAACCATCAAGAATTAGTGCGGACTACGCTGTGACACGGTGCCATACTATTTGGTATCAGATAATTCATTCCTGATGGAGTCAAAAGGAGGAATGGTCTTTCTGATGAAAATGGTGCCCTAGTTTTCTGAGTGAGTTACTCTGCTTTAAACAAATAGTTATCTGTCCGTTAATTTGCATTTTAATTTGTTATTTGTCTCTCCCTCCATACCAAACAAAGAACAAAGAGAAAAAAATTAATGTAGCAACGAGATAATAAACATAGCAGGAGAAATCCATATTTGTTCTTGAACTGATGAAGAAAACAATTATTTAAGTTTGATTTGACTGTCATAAGCCTAGCAATCTTCCTTGCCTACTTAAAGCCCTACAATTCCATTGTTTTCCGAGATTTGGACGCTGACAGATAGATATATTAAAAAGAATTATCATTAACTTACAGTGGAATGCTGATGCTAGTAATGAAAAACTAAGGGCTTTAAATCAAATATTGATATCTAAATGAAGTTGAAGTAACTAAATAAGCCGACATTGAACCAACAGCCTAAAGGAGAAAAGAACGATTGCCACAATTCAGTAACTAACGCAGGTCCCGTTTGAAAGATGCGGTGGCATCATAAAGGGAAGAAATGTGCCAAAAGGATTCCCTCTCGGAACTGAGTGGCCCAACCTAATGGCAGTTCTCATCAACAAACCTCCACAAAACAATGGCATAACTACAACAAAAGTTACTTAGAAACTTTGGCGTAGATAAGACCAGCAACCTTGCTATTAAAACATCTTGCTAACTTACCCCAGAGAGAGAGAGAGAGAGAAGAGAGAGAGGAGAGAGAGAGAGAGAGAGAGAGAGAGAGAGAGAGAGAGAGAGAGAGAGAGATCGGCATCAAGAAATTCTTTTCGCACCTCTCTCTCTCTCTCTCTCTCTCTCTCTCTCTCTCTCTCTCTCTCTCTCTCTCAACTTTGCCACATAACATCACCTAGCTATCGTGGTATCTTCTTCACTAGTTCAGCATCATGTCTATTCATCACTCCTACTTCTCGAGACCTTCGACGTCCAAGTCTCCAAAGGACTGCATCAGTAAAATGAAATTCCTTAAGTGTCGACGATGTTGGGATATTTTCTATTTTGTGTGGCATTAGATTTCGTCTTGGAATTCTACCATTCCTTCACGATAAACATGTCTTAAAAGATTTCTCCTCTGTGCTTTACTACTTTTGTATCTGGCGCTAAGTTAGTTAATTGCAGGAGTAATAACGAATAATTTACCGGCCATCTTTCGTTGGTGGGAGTGTTTTACATGTTGGGGTTGGGATTTAACTTAAAGATCTGCTGCAAGATCTATGTTTTTCATTTGGCTTTCTCCCTCTTAAACGAGACAAATGCATCTCTAATTATAGACGATTTTATAATGGAATTATCCTCTGGATAGCAACATCCGCTTTTTTCTATACCTGGTGTTGGATAGTCTGCCTAGAAATGGAATTTCTGTGTAGTAATCTTGTCTATAGGGCATTCGAAAGATTCTGGCATAGGTTTGTGTGCAACAAAGTTCCTGTTTACATAGTCTTTAATTCTTCCATATTCAGTCGGTATTCTGATGGAGTTTCTCAGGGCCTCTTCTTATTTCCACAATTTTTTTCTTTATTATCTATCTTCTTCAGACAGCTTTATGTATGTAATCATTCAACAAATATTCAACATTCATGTTTCTTCTTCCCACGCATCCAAGAACCTTGAGCACCAAATGCCTCCAAACCAATTTTCTGTGACGAAAGGGAGCCATTTACCATCCCTAAAAGCAAATTAGCTGAGTGCTTGAATTCAGGGTGGGATGTATATGCCGCCATTATATGTCTATTGCAACTGGTAGAGAAAACTTTGCAATTTATTTGGAACTGTGGAAAAGGTTAGGGACAACGCTCCAACACTAGAATTCATTCTAACAAAGCAAATAATGCAACAAATAAAACAATGTCGCAAGGAAAAAAGTAGTAAAAGATATGAGAGGCCACCTGCAGTAATCATCGAACACATTTCTGTCAGCTATTGTTAGTCCCGCAAAGCATAATTATGTTTTAAGAGAGAGAGAGAGAGAGAGAGAGAGAGAGAGAGAGAGCAACTAGTTTACATAAGTTGGTTGCCCTTGATGGTATGACTGTCAAAACCTCATTAACAGCATGATATGTGCTTAAGAATTATTTTTTAAATCACCACATTTGAAAATCAAAAGAAAAATAGTGCTCAGAATTAGTCATGACGAGATTATGTCATAGATAGTAAACAATTTTTATGTAGATCACCATATCTTTAAATATATCACGTATGCAATTATGCTCCGACTAGT
The DNA here is from genome assembly GCF_015104395.2 of Macrobrachium nipponense. Lineage (NCBI taxonomy): Eukaryota > Metazoa > Arthropoda > Malacostraca > Decapoda > Palaemonidae > Macrobrachium > Macrobrachium nipponense. Next base: position 46,784,425 of record NC_087207.1, read on the forward strand.
ATTTACGTTCAATTGTGACATAAAAAAAAACATTTACTAAGATACACTATGACCCTAAAAGTATACGTGATTATAATCTTGATTATAACCGAAGTGGCCTATTGCTCAAATGAACGAAAATTCTTGTACGTTCAGTAGATAATATACTTCATAGGCACAATTGTGAATTTTGACTAATCATATACGTATATCTACCTAAACGTCCTTGCTTACCCTGGTGGTTATTATACTACTGGTACGGAATATGTCTGAAAGTACTTGTAAGACCTCCCAAAAGAGTTGTAGAAAACTAGTAGTCTTACGCTTTCTGGAACTACCCATTCTCAGGAAAAATAGTGATTAAGATTTCACGTACAAACACACAACACATACACACACACACACACATACATATATATGTTTATATATATATATATATATATATATGTATATATATATATATATATATATATATATATATATATATATATATATATATATATATATATATATATATATATATATATATTCCAACTTAACCCATATTCCTCTCAGAAGGATAGCTCCAGCTGGTGTTACCATTCTGGCTCTAAGCCCTCCCTTTTCTATATCAGCTTAGATACACCATATGTGACTACCTACCATGTACGTAACTCGCTAAAGTAGGTCAAGAATGTACACTGGATAGATTCCACTGTCTCTGACTAGCGTGACTTAGTTGCCGTAAAAAACCATCAATGGTTTTGACGCCAATTTAGCAAAACTCGAGCGATCAATCATTCAGACGTGCTTGGAAGAGAATTCAGATCGACTGATCAGAAGAATTAATTGATATATATTTTGTTAATAGATTGTAGGAACTACCAACTGAACATCAACCATACATCCATATGCATGAAGGAACGAAATATTAATTGAAGTTGTGTTTGTGCATCTTGCCTGTTTTTATTCTGGCATGCTAACTCCTTAGCAGTTTCAATATTTCACTGAATTCATATTCATACAAATTAATCTCGGGATTTGAACTTGTCTCGTGCTACTCTTATACATGACTTGAGTATAAATATAGAATAAAGCATTTCCATCAGAATGATAACGATGAAAATAAAAGTAAATGAATTGTTGCTGTATAATGGCCTCAACGATCAGAAATGTCGAAGTTTTCTTAAAATAACGAGGACAGACTGCGTAAGTGAAGATTTAGTAATCTGCAGGTGTGATCAGACATCTGTACCTTTTGTTTTACTCTTTATTTATGATGCTGTTCGATTCATGTATGATACTAACGGACCCAACAGTTATCACAGACTGCTCAGTGATGTCAATTTTTGCAGCCTTTCCAAAACATAGTATTTCGTGTGCAGCAAAGACAGTTTTTGGTAATCATATTTCTAAACTACGCTGTGTATCATATTTGTAAAGTGCTAAACTCCTTGTCTCATCTGCGCACCCCTTCTTAGTAGCATGTACTATATTCGCATTTCCCTTGTCCCAGGTCACTGACTCGTAAGTCCTGCTTGTTTGCCAATTAGTCATCGGGAACAAGGTGACCCTCATCTACAGACAGTCTGCTGAGTGTGAAATTCTCTCTCTTACCTGGCTCCATTACCTCCACACTTTCCAAGAGATCATCCTTTGACGAATTATTTTCATGACTGATCTCCGATATTACAGTTAGCTTTAACTTCTTTAGTGTGCATTTGAAATTTTAAAGAACAGCTTCAGCTTATCTTTGCTCATGTAAGAATCTTTTCCATCTCCCAATCTTGTCATTTCATACATAGTTTTTCTGTCTTTGAGTACAAGTCATTTTCATTCTTGTTCCCAAGAGTTGTACACAAAAAAAAAAAAAAAAAAAAATAAAAAAAAAAAACAGTTCCAGATTTGATTCAAGAGCTTGTTATCAGGTTATGGATCTGGACCCCATTGTGCTTTTATTGTTTAAATATTTATCTTGCGTGCCCATGTCAGCCTTTCAAAGTCCTATCTGTTTGTTATAAATTGATTATAATGATTTTCCCATACACAAATGCTTCAATGTATAATTTCAATTTGACTTTTTTATCATTATGTTAATGATATCTGGATTAGGTCATTCCCATTCGTATTGATTTATAAAATATATTTGCAAAATTCGTACTTTCAAGTTTTTTCTAAAGACGTTTTACTAAAGTGTTTCCATAAATGTCGACTGTGCATTCACCATAAGCGGTGGTCAATTAAATTCATTCCGGCTTGAAAGCAACATTGCCATTGGTTTTTGTTACTCAAAATTTTAATTTGTCCGGCGTTTGCGATGCGTTAATTGATTCTTTAATTAATTCTTTGATGAAAGTATATTGCCGTTAATTAATGTTATTAAATATGTATTATGAT
>NC_087207.1:46791779-46794279 GCF_015104395.2 Macrobrachium nipponense
ATAAAGGGATTTTAATTCATTTCATGAATACACCCACTATCCACCAACACACGCATACGCGCGCCACACAACACACACCATCATAAGTTTGATATGTATGTTCTCTCTCTCTCTCTCTCTCTCTCTCTCTCTCTATCTCTCTGTCTCTCTCTCTCTGTAATATATATATATATATATATATATATATATATATATATATATATATATATATTATGTATATATATATGTATATATCTAATATTTATATGTATGTATGTATATGTATATATACATACATACATATAAATATATATATATATATATATATATATATATATATATATATATATATATATATATATATATATATAATATATTAATATATATATATATATAATATATACACATATAAATATATATATATATATATATATATATATATATATATATATACACATACATACATATATATATATATATATGTGTGTGTGTGTGTATGTATACAACCGCAGTCAATTTGTATTCCCCAAACGTTCCAACCTATATAATTGATTGGATTTAAGAATATAATTTCCTTTGATGCAGGTATTCAGTGTATCATGCTTGTGGCCTAATAATTCTTTTATGAAAGCTCATTGCCAACGGCTAATGTAAATTAAATATTTATGACCCCATTACTTTTTGTACGTGATAAATCCTTATGTATATAGTAATGATGCCTTCCGTATTCATGATATATGAGGTAATCGATCGAAAAGTTTAATTAATTGATCAGTAATTTAATAGATTAGGGTATGTTGTGTACAAATAGAACGAGAAGAGCAGCAGAAATAAGAAAGGAAAGTATGCATGCTGATATGACATTTTCAGTTTTCAATTTAGATTACAAATGACCAAATCGCATCGTTTAAGTTATAGAAAATGACTAAATCAGCTTTTCTTTTTCTTCATGCAAAATGTATATTTATCAAATACAAGGTAATTTTTTTTAAAGATATGATATACCTACTTTATGAATGAAGTTCCTCTGAAATCAATGTTGATATAGTTTAAAAGAGCGTTTGGAATTATAAGTTATTTATTTTATTCTTATTTTTTAAACATCTTGTGTCTTTATAATCTTTTGGGAACTGAAGCAGTCGTATGAACTTGTTAGCAATCTTGGGCCAGAGGAAATCCTGTTAACTACTGCTTATTTTTTGCTGTCAAATTATAAATCAGAATTTCTTGACAGAGTGTCTATCTTCTTTTCTTTTTTATAAAACCCAGAAACTTACCATAGTTCTATAAAGAACGGTCATTATTGATGTTACATAAACTGAAGGCATACTGTGTACTTTTCCTCTGACCATAATGAATTGAGTAATTTTTTAACTATTAGGCCTCACAATCATCGTTTAATCCACAAATTTCTCTTCCATAAGTATTCCCAAAAATGAATTAATTTACATATTGCTATATTCAACCTCCTTTATTCAAGTATTCTCTTTCATGGATCAGTTGCATAACCGTTGCAAAATCAATGAATATTTGTTAGACGATTTTTATCTTTAATTTTATCATCTGGAAGGTTTTAATTCATCTGGGGGAATGAGGTCCTGAATGTTCCAGCGTCAAGAGATAGAGATAAGGATGGGTAGAGTATAGTAGCAGAAGGTGCAGGGAATGAACGATGAAACGAATAAGTGAAAAAGAAAAGTTGTAGCACAATTTACACATATCTCTCTCTCAGTCGACCTCTCTCTCTCTCTCTCTCTCTCTCTCTCTCTCTCTCTCTCTCTCTCTCTCTCTCGGCCGCCCACTCTCTTTCTCTCTCTCTCTCGCGACCAACCTCACACACAATCCACAATTCATCACATAAGGTCACTAAACCAGACCTAAAATTGTCAAAAATAGACTTTATTCCTAAAGAAACATTGAGACTATCTTATTAGTTAAATAAGTCAACTGAAAACTGTAGCATCGTGATAAAAAACTGAAATGATGCTTCAACATAAAATAAAAAGAATGATAGATCAAATATGAAGCCGTAATAAAACTGGGGATTGGACAAAAACGGTCCACATCCCTTCCTCTCCCAACAACTGAACATCTTTAAAACCCAGTCCCTAAATGCCCAATTAATCACAAGAATTCTCTCCGGTCAAAAAAAAGAAAAAATATATCATTAATAGTCAAGTCTCTTCGACCGGTACCCTCCTGTTAGGGATTACCAGATCCATCTGAGAAAGAAGGAATCTCACTTACATACACTAATAAATAGTAAATGAAATAAGAAAAAATAATAACCGATTCTCCTGGAACATAGGCCACATATCAAAGAGAAAACTTTTGGAATCAATGTTTAAGATGTAGTAAACAAAGATACACTGGCACAAATGTGAGTATGCTCACCCCATTTCAGCAGCAACCAAAAACACACAAGGTCTATGTCGACCATGAGATAAGGGCCCTCAAGTGCCCAACTATCCCTCATCTTACATATCATATCGTGGAACAGACACTGTCACGCCCTCATGTA
>NC_087207.1:46799279-46802460 GCF_015104395.2 Macrobrachium nipponense
CAAGAAGTCATTTTTTTTGTTTTATGTGTCTAATCTGGGATCCTTTTCCAGATTCCCTGAGTCATGTGTCAGTCTGTCTGCCTGCAAGTGCTGCATTACCGCAAGATTTGAAACCAGCTTTATCACGTGAATTTCATTTTGCACCAGCTATCATTCACTTGAGAGATATTACTAGTCCAGTGGGGACCAGTTGCATTTACTTAACCTTGGTGGTAAGCAGCCTCTTGTAAATAAATAGCTGTAAAGTAATTAGCTGAGTTTCTGGCGACCTTTCCGCTAGAGCTAGAGTATATGTTCACTTTAAATCATTTCTTACGGTAAGTTCAAGCAATCACTATTTTTTTTCCCTCAATTATTCATGTTTTACGTATTGGAGTCCTTTCAAGGCGGCTCATACGTAACAATGACGACTGCTTGCCAGCATCGAATCTGGGCTTGCTTAAAAAAAATAAAAAGCTTGTAATTCGCGTTATCCCTTGTAAAACTTAAAATGTAAATGTTTTTACAAAAGCGCAAATCAAAGCACACTTGCAGCGGAAGACACACACTGGCTCACGGTAAGGTATACCATTCATATAATATGATTATTTTATATCAAATGTTAGCTTAAGGTACGTTTATGTATTTTTATTACGAAGTGTTTTAAATAAGTGTTAAGTGAGAAATATTATTATATTGTAACGGCCAGAGCGCCGAGTGAATTTCGTATTTGTAAATCGCATTGTTCTCGTCTGACGAGACACTAACACATGTGTAGATAGATGCCAGAAAAGTACCAGATCAAACTAGGAAGTGCCGTTTTAATCTCTCATAAGTAAAAAACTACTGAGCGATACATATTGAGGTAAAGAATAAAGTATTTTTGTATTTTGACTATATTCCACCAGCAAAAGAACATTTGGTAGCATATATTAAAAAAAGGAAGCGATGGTCCTCGAGAAAGATTGTAATTCGAATAAATACATCTGAGGAGAGTTCCTTAAAATTGAGGGGAAAACTTTATTGTGCGAAGGAGGTCACTCCTATAGGTTGACCTTACCAAAATATTAATAATAAATAAAAATGAGGGACAGTTTTCCAAGGTTTGGGTAACTAACTGAAGAGCAGACCAAAACGAAATAAAAATAACCAGAGAGGAAAAAAATCCTATGGTACCGCCAGTGCAATTTTTATCCTTATGTATATTTTCCAGTCTCTGGAAAATGTAGTGGTCTCTGCAATGACATCATTTCAAGGGATATTTTTATATGCCGGCCCAGCTAAAGACTTTTAATAAAATTGAAGGCCTTTTCTTTTGTTTTTTTCAGGTACAATTCACTATTTGACCTCAGCAGTTGAATTCCTTTACCCTCCTCAGTGATAAAATGAATTATGATTTAATAGCTACATTTCTATCACAGGTCTGCAGAAAACTCTCGAAAGGAATGTTAAACAAAATATCATCCATTATTTGAGCATTGCTGTTCGTTTTTCAGCGGTAAAAGTGTCGGAAAAAAGATCTTATTCGTGGACAAATTAACTGAAACTTTAAAGAAATGATTAAAACTTCCAAGATCACTTTTAAATTTGGCAATTACGTTCATTTCATGACAATTCCTTTAGAAAATTGATACATTCACCAATATGCAAAAACCTGACGAACTTCTTACTTCATTAATGGACTGACTCCAGGACGATGTCTTTGTTTTGCTAGATGGCCGATGAAATCTGGCCCGGGATTCGGAAAATGGAGACAAGATATATATATATATATATATATATATATATATATATATATATATATATCTATATATATAATATATTATATATATATATATATATATATATATATATTTATATATATACACTACATCATACATACCCACACCTATATGTATATAGACAAATATATAAGTATTCATTACTTCCCTTTGGATTGGACCGTCGACCACTGGGGTAGTAAGTCAGCTACTGAGGACCAAGCATTGAACTATACTGCTTCAGAAGTCGGTTGTCGGGATCTCCAAGGAATTAGGTCATCAGGCAGTATCTATTTTCAGGAAATACTACGTACTTATGTTTACATTATATATATATATATATATATATATATATATATATATATATATATATATATATATATAATGCTTAAAAAGATCACAGTAGATGCACGTGATTCCATAGATAAGCGAATACTACAAAATTGGAAAATATACGCAGAAATCCAAGCGCTTTTGTCTTTACTAAGACATTGTCAAGGAACGAATAAAATACAGTTGGAAAGAAAGTTATCAAGTAAACAACAAGATCAAGAATACTAGATGGTTAATTGTCAATAGGGTAAAAATTAAAGAGATAATCCAGGATTATCGGATATCACACGGTCACAAACCCAAACATAGATTTAAACCTAACAGAAAGTACAACGTATCCGTATAGTCCAAAACATGTAAAAACTGAATATATTAATTTTGTTGCTTATATTTATCTACAACTTTTTTTCATTATGAAGGCGTCATGTTTAAATAAACCAAGACTTAAAATATTGAAATTTCCATTATTTGACTTCATGAAACAAGATTCAATGATATTCCTTTTAACTGTGTCATTACAACTGTTGTTGTTTTTGCTGTTGTTGTTCTTGTTTGGAGGTAGGGAAGCCCTACGGAAAAGCCTAAAAAGGTCTGAAAAAGGTGTTTCACGTTGAGTTAAAGGTAGAAGGATTTTAGGATAGGATATTTATGGTTTATTTATTAGAATGAAACTGTATATAGTAAATGATGCATATGCTAAACAGTACAGAACAATTATTTCTAATGAAATATAGCGTATTTATTTTAATTTCCATTGGTGAAACAAAGCGCTATTTAGCATGAGCCAAGAGTAAGCTAGAGGTCGGATCACGTCTTGTTATGTCTTCCTCCTCTCATACCAAACTCTCCAATTCATGCTAATTACCTCTCATAGACCAGGCGAAGTCATATATATATATATATATATATATATATATATATATATATATATTATATATATATATATATATATATATATATATATATATATATATATTCAATGACGCGGTAGGTCCCCTATTTTTAATGTGATGGAGATGTGGTCATAAGATCTTCATTAATCACCAAAGCATCGCGATATGCGGCAACTGGAATTCATTATGGAACCGTCAAAAGGAGGAGAAACGCAA
>NC_087207.1:46802960-46805460 GCF_015104395.2 Macrobrachium nipponense
AGATCTTTGTCTTTTCAAAGCTGCAAATGTTTAACTTTTATGTCGACACTTTAAGATTAGAGTCTGCGAGATCCGTTTGCTTCCCTACTCTGTCAGCGCGTTTGATAGCGAGCGAGCTCGACTTCTGCGTTGTTGTCAAAACATGTCAATCTTATTGTCGCCCAGCCTCCGTCTCGTTCGAGTCGGGTACGTCTTTCTTTTTTTTTAACAGACTCGTCTGGTACGTGTATATCTTTGTCAAGTCCCACGTGGGTATTGCACATTTAGTATGTGAGATTGCCATCAGATTTTTAGAAGATTCGAGAAGCATTCGTGACAAGAACAATTTTTGAGACATCTGCTCTGTCATTTCCGTAAAGGAAGAGATTTCATTCTAATCTTAAGACCTCGAGGCAGTTAGACATATTGCGAGATTATATTAACGTAACGTAAATTGGTCACGTCGTAACGTTTTAGAATTTTATATTTGATATTTCTTAGAGTTTATTTATTATTATTTAGTTTCTTTTGTGAAAGCTGAACAAACATTTCGTAACGGCGCCTGGTTTTTGTGAAATTGTGTAAGACAAGACTGCAGCAGAGAAAGAAATTGGTATACCAAGGTAAAGTGTGTTATGTTTTTATTAGTTGCAACTAATAATGGATAGGGAGTGTGTTTAACTAATAACGGATAGGAATTGTGTTTAACTAATAACTAAAAGTTAATGGGAAAAGTGTTTGGTTAGGTTTACGAAGGTTTGGTAAAAACTGTTGGTTACAGTGTTTTTGAGTGAAAAAGATTTACACTTTTACACATTGCTGATATTTTTTTGTGTTTGTGTCTGTTCCATTGTTTGTGCACTTATTCATTTTCTTATTGAAGTGTGTCTTTTTGTTTTATATTTTCTTTTGCATTCACAATTTAATTGACTTAATTATTTTCATTGCTGAATCATTGCACATTTAATTAAATTTAACATTTGTGAATTAATTTGCATTTACTTAGAATTCTTTTCAAGTTTTGTTGTTGTTTAGTACTTATGAATTAATTTCTGATTTCAATAATTACTTGTGAATTAATTTCAAATTTTTCAATTATTGCCTACACTTTTGAATTTTGATTGAATTAATTTTCTTGAATTTTGTGATAAATTAATTTTGATTTAATTTTACTTAATTTGATTCAAGAATTAATTAAACTTTACTTTGTTTTCAAGTAACAGTAATTTTCCCTGATATTGTGAATTTCACTTATAAATTTTGAATTTAATAATAAATTTTTGTATTTAAAATTTGTATAAGTGTTTTCTTTATCTTACACCAGTATAAATATATTTAATTATGATTATATTTATGTTAGGTAGAAACATAGAGTGGTAATTGATTTGCTTTCCTTCAATTTTACTTGAAGTGACTTAGAACCAGGGAAGTACTTAGACTTTTAAAGTTGTTGATGGAGTGATGCCCTTTGATTAATTTAATTACTTACAAGATTACCTCACACCTGTTTTGATGAACTTAGTCTGATTTTCTGCAATACTGGTAAGTGTTAAGGGATCACTGTTGCCTTTAGAGTATTCAGTCGTTTAAACGTGTTATGAGGGTTCAGGTGTCTGGCTTTTTGTGAGGTAATATTTGATGCATGGCAACCAGATACTTGGCACTTCGTAACAATTATATATATATATATATATATATATATATATATATATATATATATATATATATATATATATATATATATATATATATATCTGTTTTTTAACATTCGTGTTAGAAATGTTTCCTACCAAAGGAGTAAGAATCTTTATACGTAACTGAGCCCACTGAACTAATGATTGGTCTGATAGAGTTATTTATTTTATGTGTCTTGACTAAACCATACATATAAGGTAGGGAGGCGCATTGCGGTGTAAAATGTTTAATTAAATGGTCCAAGCCTTTCAAAAATGGATTTAATTTGTTTATTAAAATGGGAGTTCACTGTCTGTGTAGGATCAGACTTCAGTTTCGTATAAGTATCAGTATCATTTAGCAATGTCATTATTTTATTTACATAGTCACTTTTATTCCTTATTACCACTGCAATAGATTTATCTGCTTTTGTAATTTTCACTGTTTCGTCTTCTTTAATTTTCTTAAAAGCCTGGAGAAATCTCGCGGGTACATTAGGGGGAGAAGGTTTACGCATAGCACCATACACAATACCTTTACAAATATTCATATCATCAGGCCATAGGTTTTGATTAAATTTTTCCAAATAACAAACGGATTTTGAAATGTCGACACAGTCCAGGTTACAATTAAATACACCAAAGCTTAACCCATATCCCTGAAGCCTGCAGTTTATTGACGCTGAAATAAAAACTATTTATGATATTGCATTGAAACTTAAATACCCAAGGACTTTTGTAGATGTGGCATGGAAAAGAGCTAGAAAAACATTTTATTCAACTAATGACAAACTTGAATTTAGTAAGCTACATTAATTACCCTATTTGAAAGTTTATAAGATATTCGA
>NC_087207.1:46810460-46850460 GCF_015104395.2 Macrobrachium nipponense
TTCGCCTTTTCTCTGACTACTGAGACTGAATGAAGACTTAATGCTTATCATATTCTTTAAGCATACTGTACGGAGTTATGCTACCTTATACTAGATGAAGTGGAGTGGACATATTTTTTACGTCTACATATGTAAGCATATAGCATCATAATAGCAGTATTTAGATCAATATACATAAGTTAACGCAATAGATAAATGTCACGTATAGATTAATATCAAGTATAAACAAAAGTCTATTTTCCATTCATTCCCGGTTCCCGCGCCATGAATATATTGCACTTCACCTCACAGACCCCGGAATAATGGGCGAAAAAAGAAGTCGTAAAATCTTCAGAGTCCGATGTGACCTGTCTCACCTGCTGGTGCACTTTGCAAATTACTTCCTGATGTCATCACCTGCTTTGCTTTCGGGCAGAAGCAATAGGAGGGGCAATTTTTTTTTTTTTTTTTTTTTTTTGATTTTTTTTTTTTTTTTTTTTTTTGCTAAATTGTTATACGATAACTCCGAGATATGGCTCTTGCATGTGCTGTTTATCTCATTACCACAGTTATTGTCATATTATCATTGCTCTATCTTTTAGAAAAACGTAAATAATATAAAGCTAAATAGGTTTTTTTTTATTAATATACAACTTGTTTACTGTCAGTATTTCAAAGTTATAGCTACTGGTCATTAAAATCATTTGTAAACTGGACCCCTCTCTTCTCCAATATGCGCCATGGTGGGAAAACCTCTCCACAAAAAGGAGACCTGATTAACATCCCACTTTTATTTCGAAATGTTGCCCTTTGTGTCTGATGTCACAGATATCAACGGAACCATTAGTGGGCGTCGACTCGTCAAGCAGCTTTGAAGGTGATGAGACAAGGTGGGACGATCGGCACAAAAGCCATTAAAATACTAGACTTCTTTGTTTGGTTTGCCTTCTTTGTCTTGGCCGTCTTGTAGACAGTCGTGACCCTGTCCCGATCCGAGAGGAAAGTTAAGAAATAGAAATAAGAAAATGTTACTTTCGAGAAAATGTCTCTCAGTTTTTTTTATTTAAAAACGGATGCTGATTGGATGTAATTGGCTGCACTTCTCCCGTGGAGCTTTAAAACATGCAAAAAATTTGTATTACTTTGTAACTATTTTACATATGATTTCGCTTTCAAGCGCCTCATTGTCGTGATTTCTATTTCATCTTGCTATTCATATCACATTACTTTATTGATGACAAAATCTTTCACAATAAGCGTGTGTGATTGTTTTTTTAGCCGTGCAGGATGTGTAAAGACCCTTCCATGAAAGGCTGTATTGATCCTGACCTCTTGTTCTCTCCCACTCTTTATAAAAATACCTGATAAATTTTCAAGGTAAAAAGTATCCTTCAGCTTTCCCTGTGACATGGCGCCACCGCCCCCCCCCCCCCCACCCCCCCCCCCCCCCGCGCGCTAAAGCACAACATACACAAACACACCTACATACACACGCGCACCCAAATGTCGACATACGAATTTTTTTCGATATTAAGCATTTTACTCCAGCATGATTCACACTAAACTACTGAATCATGGATGAACCCTCTGCACGGAAATTTTCTAAATCATACGTCGCTTCGTTTAGCTTCACAGAAGGCATTACATTAGCATCATATCAAACCCATCTACACTCGCTGCACCATCCACCTTCTGGAAGTTGAAGCCCTTCCTTTCCAGTACCTCATTCACCTGTCTGTCCAGCCCTTTCCAGGCCTACCTCTCTGCCTCCCTCATTCCAAGTCGCAAACATAAACGTAGATTTAACCCTAACAGAAACTACAACGTATCGTATAGTCCAAAACATGTAAAAACTGAAAATATTAATTTTGTTGCTTATATTTATCTACAACTTTTTTCATTATGAAGGCATCAAGTTTAAATAAACCAAGACTTAAATTTAGAACATTTCCATTATTTGACTTGATGAAACAAGATTCAATGATATTCCTTTTAACTGTGTCATTATATGGGATTAAGGCACTTCCTTGACTCCAGTTAATAGGATGATCTAAATCTCTCATTTATACGAATAATGCATTCGATATTTGCCCAGTTCACACAGAATATTGATGCTGTTTGAGACGTTGTGAAAGAGATTTACCGGTTTGTCCGTAAAAGACTTTATCACACTTTTTTCAAGGAATTTTATATATGCAGCCTGTAAGATCATTAGGAGAATTTTTGATTACTAAACTCTTGACATTCATATTACTGAAAACAACATTTATGTTAAAAAGCTTTAAAATTCTAGGAATTTCTCAAAACCTTTCATCATAGGCGATTTTAATTTGTCATTAGTTAAATAAAAAGTTTTTCTAGCTCTTTTCAATGCCACATCTGCAAGAGTCCTTGGGCATTTAAGTTTCAACGCAATATCATAAATAGTTTGACGATGATTGGAGTAGTAATGAACAAAAGAGGCAATGTTAGTTGATTTTCGAAAGACTGAAAAGGTGAAATTTCTATCATTTCTATGGACAGTTACATCAAGAAAATTCAAATTACAATTTCTTTCTTCCTCTACAGTTAATCTCATAGAAGGGACTAAATTATTGAGATTATTAAGGAATTCCTGGAGATTTTCGTGAACTGACCACATTCAGAAAATATCTTGATAAGAGTTTTGTCTCAAAAATTTCATGTAAATTTTGCTAATGACAGGAGATAAGGGATTGCCCATAGCCATGCCAAACTTTTGTACGAAAAAAATCCCCATTAAAACAAAATTTACTATCTTTGATACATAACCTTATGAGACTAATGAGGTTTGCTACAGTTAAATGAATATCATGACGTTCGAATTCATCCTCGAAAAATTCAAGTAAATCATCTACAGACACTTTTGTAAATAAGGAGACAACATCAAACCTAACCATATTAAAATCAAAATTCAAAATTAAACTATTCAATTTGCTTATAAAATCAACATTATTTCTAACATTCGTGTTAGAAATGTTTCCTACCTAAAGTGTAAAAATTTTTACAAGCCATTTATATAAATTATACGTAACTGAGCCCACTGAACTAATGATTGGTCTGATACGGTTATTGATTTTGTGTCTCGACTAAACCATACATATAAGGTAGGAGGCGCATTGCGGTGTAAACTGTTTAATTAAATGGTCCAAGCTCTTTAGAATGGATTTAATTTGTTTATTAAAATAGGAGTTAACTGTCTGTGTTGGATCAGACCTCAGTTTCGTTCGCTGCTCTCCTGGGTGGCGGTGGGAAGGAGAAACGTTTCCAAAGTGAGGTTTAAATTTGGTTTCTCCTTTCCTATATGGAGGGCTTCTAGGAGGCGCAGACGTTGGTGATCCGTTGTCTGGGCTATTATCTCGATATTAGGGATAATATCATTTCTCTTTATTCGTTTATTATGAGCAGTCCTGGCGTGATTAAATATGGCTATTTCTTCGGTGTGGCAGGAGATTCTCTTGGAGAAATGCATGGATGTCATACCAACGTATTTGCCGAGACATCCTCGGACCGGGCATGTGTATAGGTAGACCACACTCGTCTTCTTCAAGGGATCCTGCAGGGGGGCCGAAGGGTTGTTATTTATCACCATGCTGCTCGTCTTCTTCGTTTTACAGTATATTACTAGCTTAATATTTTTGTCTAGGTCTGTGTGGCTGACGTTTTCTTCGATGATGTTTTGGTGGTTTGCTCGTCCACCTTATACCTCAGGTGGAAGTCCCCCTTGTAGAGTCCTTGTTTACCAATGTCCCCATTGATGAGATAATGCAAGTGATCTTGGACAGAGTTTACAGGGACCCCGACACTCCATCCTTGAACATCCCAGAGTATGCCCTTCGATCCCTGCTGGAAATCTGTACCAAGAAGGCCCATTTTGCTGATCACCGCAACTACATGTACACCCATATCGACGGCGTGGCGATGGGATCTCCCCTTGCAGTCCTTTTCGCCAATTTCTATATGGGTACAGTTGAAGAGAGGGTCTTCCAGAATTCCAGCAAAATGAGGATGTACATGCGCTACATCGATGATACCTATTTCTGCATCGACTCTCAGGATAGGATTGAGCAGCTGGGATGTGCATTCCACGACCACAGCTGCCTCACATTCGCGATAGAACATTGCCAAGACTGCCGCCTCCCGGTGAGGGCAAGTGCCCTGAGAGGTATAAGCACTCCACCATCAGTGCCTTCATCAGGAGGGCCCTCTCACACCGATCCTCCTGGAATGACACACAGTGAGTTGGAGCACGCCGTCCAGATCCTCGTCGACAACGGACACACCAATCGTGCTGTTGATGAAAAGATGAAGAAAAATATGGAAGACTGGTATCGCCAGGAACCCCGTCCCGACATTCCAGATTCCAGAACCCATCAAACTTTCTTACAAGGGGCACTTCCACCTGAGGTACAAGGAGAACGAGCAAGCTCTCAAAAACATCATCGAGGAAAACGTCAGCCGCACTGACTGACAAAAATATTAAGCTAGTAATATACTATAAAATGAAGAAGACGAGCAGCCTGGTGATGAGAAACAACCCTTCGGCCCCCCTGCAAGATACGTCGGTATGACATCCATGCATTTCTCCAAGCGAATCTCCTGCCACACCCCAGAAGAAGCCATATTTAACCACACCAGGAGTGTTCATACAAACGAATAAGGAGCTATTATATTATCCCTAATATCGAGATAATAGACCAGACAACGGATCCCGGACGTCTGCGCCTCCTAGAAGCCCTCCATGTAGGAAAGGAGAAACCAAATTTAAACATCACTTAGGAAACGTTTCTCCTTCCAACCTCCACCCAGAGAGCAGCGAACAAGCCCCCGACAATGCCAGATAATCAGGAGCACCCACAGGATGATGGGACAGAATACTGGACGTCCATCCTCAGGCATACTACGATGGCGCTCGCAAGATAGACTCTTCGCGACCATCAATGCGATATCCACGACTTTGCCCAAGATTAGCCCGAGCAATAAGAATCCAACTCTAAGTCTAAGCCGCTATAAATACCGCCTCCCAGACTCTCTGGCTACAGTCCTTCAACTGACTCGTCGAGAAGATGACCTGCGAGAAGGTCGAATCGTCATGTAATACGAGCTATACTGGATACACCAGCATCAACACCATCTCTAAACTAAAGATGACCCCAACCAGGAATTTAACTATGCCTACGGAATATTCAGAATTAATACCTATCATCTCTTCTTGATGGAGGAAACTTCAATCGACGAAATTTTAATTACCGTAATTGCAGTCAATACCTACAATCTTGAGGGAAAGTTATTACACAACAGATTGTAAAAATTGCGTCTAGCAAGTGATCAGCGTGTAGTTCTTCCCTTTCCAGGACGAGAGATCTATTTTAGACTAGTTAAGACCAGGTTTTGATGTGCAATAAGATTTTATGGATCATTTCCAGACAGGTGAAGGAGATTCCTTAGTTATGTGAATGTGAAAACTGGTTACTTAATTGCGTAGTGCCTCATTGTATGTACCATTTTTTTAAATTAAATTCGTTAGTAATCGTAAAGATTATTTGATAGATTGTTCAGTATTAATTTTCATACTTCCTAACCGGTTGTCCACATTTCCTTATCCAGTACTTTTGTCTTTTTATTTAAGTTGTAAATATTTCTGGGTTTCCTATTTCTACATCTTTAGTCTTATGAGAAGTTTGCTGCATTTATTCATACGTTTTGAGCAGATATCTTATGAATCCATCAAAACTCCTTCTGTGTCAACTTAATATGGCTGGACCCAGTCTTCCACTTTTTCAATAAAAAGTTCATTTCCCTCCACCCTCTCCTTGCTGCATCATGGCGAGTCTCGGAACTGGCCTGGGTCACCCCATTACTATGCTGATGAGGCATCTCAGGTTCTCTTTCACCTTCGCATCTCGACCTTCATCTACCGCTTTTCCCCTCCTCATTACTGCCTTTCTCCGACGTGTGTCATCACTCCCGAATTTCTTCACATTCCTGCTGAGACAACGACTCTGATTCGTTCTTGATCTCTTGATACTTTACCATTAGTTCTTCAGCTTTTCTGACATTTTGAAATTATCCTTTTTTGCCAAATAACATCTTAGAGATTAATTTGATTTTGATGAGTCATTTTCATCACTTTTTCTTTATGATTTCGTTTTACATAACAAATTAGGTCTCTTTTTTTCTGTGATGTAAGTGTCTTGACTTATATAAGATACTGAATGGATACCGAATAAAGAAAAAACTGTAGACTGTTAATGATATTATGTGATAAAGTCAAGGTGAGAAGATGAAAGTTTTATCGGAAAAATAATTTTACAGAAGTTGATGCTTACTGTGAACCATATGGACTAAACCATTAACACAGTCGAATAATTATTCACAAAGCTCCACATATCAATCAATAGTACCTTTATTCTAATTACGTAAATTTATTTGAGAAAGTTGTTGATCGTCTTCATTTTTAGTTCTAGAAATCTCGTAATAAGAAACTCAACCAAGAGTAAGGGTGTCTTCGAAAATGATTCAGTGTACATCCATCAGCTCGAATGTATATCTGAGTGTACGATATTGCTTGAGAGCATATGTTCGAATGTGTGTGTGCGTGTGAATGAATGCGCGTTTGTGGATTCGAATGCATGTGTGTATGTTTGTTTTGTGTACGCGGAGACTGAGTAGCTTTGCATGTATGAGTACGCAGATATTAACGTTTTCTCAAAAATAATATATGCTGACTTAATATATAACGTCATTCTGCAAAAGCATCTCATGCTTGGAAAGAGACTTTGCCACTAATGGGAATGAATTGCATCCCTGACCGAAAAGAGAGTTCATAGATACTTGTGCATAGAGTATCGTCTCTCTACTTGCTTTGTTCTCGTTCCTTTGTCATATTTATATGTTCATTTTGCAACTGGAACAAAGTCTGCTGTCGTAGCATATGCGGAGAGAGTAAAGGGATTGTTATACGACTGAATACAGAATGTTTGCAGCGGAAGCACAAACGTCTGGGTGTATCCGTGCTTTAATTAGTTTTCTGATTGCAAGAAGCAAATGAGCTTTGCACTGAGTAGATAATCAATTTCCATTTTAGTCCATGCTCAGTTGAAGATTTTATCACAATGTTCAGTCAGATTCGGTTGGGTCATTATTGTTTCACCTGCCACAATAAACTTTAGGTTCTGAATGTCTTATAAAACATATTTTTTGAACGGTAAGAAGCAGATATGAAAAGTATTTAATGACGGTTCAACGCCATTTCTGGATTCTCTAAACTGTTAATTGAAGATAAGGGACTAAGAAGGAATACAACCAGCTAATAATCCTTAAATGCACAAGACTGGGTTACATTGTGTATTTCCACAGCGATGATTTCATTTAACATACAATCGTGTCAGCCCTTAGGCAGGCGGTAGTCGTTTAGTTCGTTGTCTAGTTAGGGAGTACTAGAGCAGTTTAATCCTGCCTGGAATAAATTGTAGTCTTTGTAACGGGTGAGCGAAGACTGTATTGCTTACGTCATATTTTACCCTCTTAGCCTATGAGTTTTAAGAAAGCGTTATCTTTCCATTAAATATATCTTTGGTTTTCTACAAATCATTTCTTTCCATCGTCGCTCTCCGAATGTGGAGATTAGGATTTTACGAAATAAATATTAGGCTTTTCGAGACTAGGTAATAAACCAAGAACTCCATTATCTAAAGGATCTGAAGACTTTCTTGGAAAAAAGAACTTCAGAGAATTTGTAAAAACTGATGGGGAAATGAAAGTGTGTATATATAAAAGTCATAAGACAAATGGAATTTCATTTGCTTGTTCAGTCAGTGTTTTTATGAATAATAAGAATAATAACAACAACAATAACAACAACAGCAACAGCAACAGCAACAACAACAACAACAACAACAACAATAATAATAATAATAATAATAATAATAATAATAATAATAATAATAATAATAATAATAATAATAATAATTTCAGTGGCAAAAGCCCTCCACTGGAGCCTGTGCAAGAAACATCAGCTACCTTGCAGTAATAAGTGGTACGAGCACCAACCTGAAGGAGTGATAGAAAACGATCAGGCAAAGATCCTCTGGGACTATGGTATCAGAACGGATAGGGTGATACGTGCAAATAGACCAGACGTGACATTGATTGACAAAGTGAAGAAGAAAGTATCACTCATTGATGTCGCAATACCATGGGATACCAGAGTTGAAGAGAAAGAGAGGGAAAAAATGGATAAGTATCAAGATCTGAAAATAGAAATAAGAAGGATATGGGATATGCCAGTGGAAATCGTACCCATAATCATAGGAACACTAGGCACGATCCCAAGATCCCTGAAAAGGAATCTAGAAAAACTAGAGGGGGAAGTAGCTCCAGGACTCATGCAGAAGAGTGTGATCCTAGAAACGGCGTACATAGTAAGAAAAGTGATGGACTCCTAAGGAGGAAGGATGCTACCCGGAACCCCACACTATAAATACCACCCAGTCGAATTGGAGGACTGTGATAGAGCAAAAAAAATGATAATAATAATAATAAACTGTAGTTTATCAATCTCTTGAATGAGTGTCTATTGTAGCAGTAGGTAAATTATGAAATAGCTTTCCAAAATTCATGTATTCCTTGACGTTTCAATAGAGCTTTCTGCCATTTTCTATAGATGAATAAAGCCTGGCGTAGGTAGTAGGCACGAGGTAAACAGATTCAGCCATCCTATAACTGACATGAGCTCTTGCTATTTCAGCAGCTCGTAACTGATGATTGGTATTTGGAATACTTATCTGGATATACCATGGGCTCATTTTAAAACCACGTTGGTCCAGAAAGGAATGACGGAGATTGAGTGTGAAAAAAGAAAAAAAGTAGTTCTAAACAGCAAGTCCCAGTAAGTAGGAGAGCCTGGGGTGGAAGGGGTCAAATTTAAGTTTGACAAAAAGGATGGGAATAAAAGTTCCCTTTGGATATAGAGATGAATGCTGGTGATGTTGGGTGAATGGGTGATATTTTTCTTATACATGATATGGCTGCATGCCATTCAAGTTTTGTTCACTTGAGAAGTGGCTCGGTTACTCTAGAGGGCACGAGGATCTTCGTCCTGTTCTGTGAAATTTAAGGGCAGCTGTTATCCGATTTGAACAGCTGATCTACGCCTGTAGGTTTGGGTGAGGTGACGTTCTATGCATTTCAGCAGTGTTCTCTGTCAAACTGACTTTCCTGCCAGTTCCTCGAAGAGAATGATGATCGTTTCAACTGTGAGTGTTATGCAACTTGTTTGCTGCTTTCTTGTAGCACTTTCGTGGTTGGCGCTGGCTGAAATTTTGGAAGAGGAAGGAGAAGGGTGTGAGGCATGGGTAAGGGAAAGGAGATGGTCGGGTTTGGAAGGTGGAAGAGGTTTGGATTTGAAGAAAGGGAAGGGACAGGCACTGTTTCACTTGCCACTGGCACATAGTTGATTTTCTTGTGATGCTTTCGTTGTCTGGGTGGTGAATGCTGCTGTGGTGCTGCTGAGGGTGTTTGTCGTGGTTCCATCTTGGTCATCTCAGTTTTCTGCTTGGGTTTTGCAGTGGTCCTTGCTTTTCTTGGAGGTGGAGGAGTGCCATCCATTCTCCTGCCAACTTTTTCTTTAATCTTTATCTTTAAACACCATCAGCGGGTTACTATTTTTTAGGGTTCTGGCTTCACTGGTCATATACCAACACCAGCTGTTGGCAGGTGGCTGCTCGTGGTGTGTCCAAACTCCTGGAAACTTCAGCAATTGAAGGGTGGTCTCTGTGGGAAGGATCCCCACACTCCAAGGGAAACTAGGGTTCAAATGTCTCCTCAGAAGGTGGCAATAATCTTTCATGTGGGATTCCCAGACTTTCCAATACATTTCTGTAGAAGGGGGTCCAAATGTAGAGCAGTCGGGTACTTGCTTTCCCAACTTTCTCAGATGGATCAAGAGTTAGAAGTCGGTGTTGGCTCGTAGAAAGTTGGCTGTTTCTTTTGTTTTTGGTGTGATGATCATATCAGCAGACAGGTTGGATTTCAGCGAGATGTTCAGGTGTAGGTTTAATTTCTTGAGCTCTTCTACTACTGCATAGACAGTAGTAACATACACAGCTCTCCTTGAGCAGGCACTCAGTGTTTTGGAAGAGGTGGCAAGAGACTGGTTGCAGGAGAAATGTTTGGGAGGGGGCCTTCTTCATTATCATTAAGCATCCTCCTCTTTGCTTTCTTGGTTTTTCAAACAGTTGTCCATACTTCAGCATCAATTTCAGGCTCAGTGATAGGAGGGCATAATGCCACTGGGTCTTCATTGTTAGAGAAAATGGCATTTTCTAACTCAACAGCAGAACGGCTTGATGGCTCAGAGTTTTCCTGGTATGAACTTGATAGCGAAGGTGTTCCTGTTGATGTTTCTTCATTGTTAGACATATGCTGGTATTGGAAGATAAGCTTTTTATCAGGAAGAGATGGCTGTCGCTGGGGCTGATGAGCTGCTTTCCACTCACCATAATAAAGGTATACCGGGTCATCCTTTAGTAGGCGAAAATGGCGTGTTCTGGAAGCCATGATCGGGAGCAATAACCCGCAAGTGGGCTTGCAGAAATCTTGGCAATTTTTGATTGGTTATCAAAGCTTGGGAGTTGGGTGCTTCCCCTATTGACTGAGAGTGGAATGACTCATCTGAGAGAGTCTGGTTGACTAATGCAAGAATTGATAGCTGATTGTCTGGTACCAGGTCCCGGGATTTCTGGTCATAGGGCATGCTGGCCGAAGTAGTAGGTGGTTGAATTGTTATCCCTTGCCATTCTCCTGAAGGTGGAAGGGAGAACTCGGGTTTCCTAGGAAATGTTCAGTGATGAGTTCCATTGGGGGATGACAAGGGCCTCACTATATTCCAGGGGGTCAATTGTCATGCCATCCACTAGTTCTGTGCTCCTTATGATCTGCTGGTAATGAGGGTCACTGCTGTGTTCCCTTATGTATGCTGGTGTACAACTCCTTTCTGTAGGACTATGACTATGACAATGACTTGGAAAGTCAAGTCATAGCCATATCAATGTATGAATGGCAGCATCCACTCTCAGGGCATTATTTTGGTAAACCACTCTTCTCTTATTTAGATCATCACTAGTGATTGGGCTATTCCTCATGAGGTACTGGGCTGTCTCTCAATCATTGTAGTAGATCATAAGGTCGACTTTCTTGTTTGTATCAATGAGTTTTACGTGGATGCCGAAGATATTCAGTTCAGTTCAGTTTGTCGCCTTGGCGACCCGACGATAAGAATACTCATTATCCACCACGGTTTTGGTCGTGGGCCGACAATTCCGCGCAGGACAATTCAGCGCCGACAATTCCGCGCCGACAATTCACCACATGACAATCCAGTTTAGAGACAATTCAGCGCATGGCGATTCAGCACAAGGACTATTCAGCGCAAAGACAATTTGGCGAAATAAAGCTAAAGCATGGAAAATTAAGAAAACAGTGATCAAATTAGTTTTTATCTGTAAATTATTTTTGAAATTCAAAAAATGAAATATGATATTTATTGAAATAAGATATTGAAAATTATACTAATTTATTTCTGATTTGGCGACAGAAAACAAAACTAACTACTTGCAGTTAAAAATATTGGTAATAATCTAAGACTGTTTACACTTTCAACTATCGAACAATTGACGGTCGTTATTCATGCTATAACAACAAGCGAATAATAGTTTGGTATTCTTCTAAACTCGGACTGGATGTATTTCCTTTTCTGGAGCCCCCCCGCCTATTTTTTTTTTTTTTTACAAACATTCGCTGAGCTAAAAAAAAATAAAATAAAATAAAGCCCCATGGAGCGGATTTTATTAGAGAAAGGTCGTGATCACATTCTATTATTCATATGTTTCGTGAAGAATGTGGAGTTTTTGAAATTGGAGCAAGACAACGCAGAGAAAAAGATACTGAGAATCAGAGCTGGACACGACGATTCCAGAAAAAAAACAAATTATCAGAGAGCAGCTAAGACAATAACCACGCCAGTTAGTAAATATGGGAATCGAGCAAACAAAATGGAATACTTACAAAATATAAGCTACCTCATGAATTGCAGAAATAAATTAGTAGGAATATTTTTGTACAGGAATATTTTAAAGTATGCCATTTCAATGAATATTTTTGTCTACTTTTTAAAATTCAATGTTAAAAATAAAAGATTAATTTGATGACTGTTTTCTTCGTTTTCCATGTTTTTATTTTATTTTGCAAAATGTCTTTGTGGTGAATGGTCCGTGCCCTGAATCGTCATGCGCAGAATTGTCTCTAAGCTGAATTGTCGGCGCTGAATTGTCCTGCGCGGAATTGTCGGTGCACCGTTTTGGTGATATGTTTGAGCTCAGAAGTGGTACTCCAAGAACAGTGTGAGAGGGCACGACAAACGTAAGCATTTATGACTGAGGATTAAATTTGCCATTGGTACAGACTGATGCAGTTGGTTAATGTTGGACCTGCTTGTAAAAGCCTTGAGGAGTGCTGGCGACATGGACACCCAAAAAGGGAATGGCGCCATCCACACTTCTCTCATCTGTGAAGTGGAGAACCAAATCCTCCTCAAAGGCGCACCTGAGTGTCTCAAGTTCATCTTCTTTAGTGACGCTCATGAAGGTGTCATTGATATACTAAACATATAGGTACAGGGATCCTAATGAAGACGCTGTTCAACAACCTCAAATAAAAGTTTGCTAATAACACCCTGAGAGAGAACAATGATAGTAGATCGTAAGGAGTGTGAAAATCCTGCCCAGCAACAACAACAATTCCTATCTCCGGTATAAAGAGGACTTTGCCATCTTTTGATGGAAAATTTTGCTGAGCGTTACTCAGGAAACCCTTCCTTTTCCTATCAACCCCATGAGAACGGCAAGTCGTGACCCTGGGACAACAATTCAGCTGCCTGCTACTTCAGACAGCACATCTTATGACTAGAACTAGTCAGCCAACTCTCCCGGATGAGTTATTCCGTTCCCAGCTAATGGGAGGAGCTATGACAAAAATAATAAATCTCCAAGATTTCTGAAAGCATGCTTGGGGGTAAAAATATAACATAGTTGTACCCCTGGCTCCAGTTACCTTTAGACAATGGTAGAAAGTTCGACAAAAACATTAAGCAATAAATTAACTTTGGATGGTTGCTGTATAATTTAATTACTGCTATGGAGAATCTCATCTGAAATACTGAGAAACTACAGTACAAACTGAATAATCCTAATGATGATAATTTAATGAAAATTAGCTCAATAAAACTTTACCAATTTTATAAAAAATTTTCCTTTATGGAAATCTATACTTTAATAAATTCTTCTAGAAAGAAATATAGCTTGCTACAGTTTTCAACTCATGGTTTGATTACCATCGCAATTTTTAACAAATTGTTTCCGTTCTGTTGAAATTTTTTATAAAGTTTCATGCATGTTAAATTTGTCCAGTGTAGCAGTATGAACTCAAGAAGAGAGAAATGATCATAATTACAAATCAAGGCTCCTGGCTTGGCAACGTGCTTCTCTTTAGGTCATTTTTAACCTAATTTATGAAACTTTGACTATAAAACCAAGCAATGGGTAGTTCCAGCAGTTGGATAGTAAGGTGGAAGAAAGGAACTGGGAACACAAGCAAAGTAAATGGCTAAAATGTGGGTACAGCTAAGGGCAGAAGGGACGTTACAAACAAACTTCAGTAATGTCTACAGTGCACCACTTTTTTTGTTTATATAAAATTACCTTCAACTTCTCATTAAATTTCTTTGTGTTTTTGTACCATATCTTCATTTTCTTGATTTCACTTTGTCTATGCTTTTTCAGTTTCTCCACCCACTCTTGAAACAGAGGAAGAATTAGCTGGATGTAGAAAAAAGTTTTCTATGATAGTTCATCTCCTTTTACTTTCTCTTCTATAACATTTCAAGCCTGTGTGGTTCTCCCAATTAGTATGCTGATCGAGCTTCTCTGGTTCAATTTCACATCCTCATTTCGACCCCCTTCCTCCGCATATCCTCCTCCTCATTACTTCCTTTCCCTACGTGTTTTATCTCTCCAGAATTCCCTTGCATTCCTGCTGAGGCAACGGCTCTATTTTTTCTCCACCCCTTGTTACACAATGAAGAGATTCCCCAGTCTGTAGACATTGTGGGACTTAAATATTTTGTGGTGTGTATTTTCATAACATTTAGTTTGAATCGTTGAACAATTTTTGTCACTTTTAATCTTAAGAAAAAATATATTTCGTCACAACTGCAATATTTTGTCTTAGCAACTGAGTTCATATTTGTGTCGTATGATTGTCATAAGAGTATCGTGAATGCCATGCTACAGAATTTTACTGCTATTAATTCAAAATGACCTAGATAACATAATTTGATGATGTACTGAATTTGATGGATAGAAATCAATGGTTAACAAAAAATATGGTCATCAGTGTTGCAGGTCGCAAGAATGAACCAATCAATAAAAATCCGTCAATAAAAACCATCGATACTTGTTTTGGGAACATTTTACTTGAGTTTGTATCAATTTTCATTATATCCATTTGGAGATTGTAAATATGAAAACCTGTGTGTATGCGTGGCTTTGTATGTTATGTGCAGTATGCAAAGGTGCTTAAATGGCTACGCAGGCATAAATAGATTCGAACAGTAATGTTATCTTTTTAATCGAAAGAATGTATTTTGATATGATACTCTCTAACTCTGTTTAGAACCATGGTATGCTTGAAGAGATACCTCACCCTCAGAGGAATTTGATTTCCTCCCTTACATCTGTTCCTTAATCCTTTGCCTTCATCTCGTATGTTAATCCCTTAGGTGGAAGCTACACAGTCATGGTTTGGAGGGTCATGACAGACTTCCAACGATTGAGAACAATAAAGATGAAATTATGAAGATTAATTAAGAGAGCGTGGAGCTCATTTTCGGTTTAACAATTACGCTTTAGAACTCGATTACAGTGAGTGAATAATCACTGGTATATTTTAAAGTGAGAAGCCAGTTCGCAGACTCCTGATTCCATCTTTAGTCCTTTACTTTTCGTCCACTTTCCAGAATAATGATTTCGTACTATGATTTCTGTAACTGGAAAACTCACCTTTCATATCAAATGGGATGAGAAAAGAGAATGCTTCAAGGTTAGATATAGAATGTTTGCAATGGCAGCGCAAACGTCTGGACGAGCTCTTGTTTTAATTAGTTATCTGATAACCAGAAGAGAATTAGGCTGTCTCTAGGCTAGATCATCAATTTCCAATTTACTTCCTCGTGTAAATGAAGAGCTTTTATGAGGAGTCTCAGCCTGTTTCTTTTAGGTAATGTTACTTACCTTCTCATGATGTTCATCTCGATAAAAGTTTAAGTATGTCTTACAAACTATGCAACTGAATATGGAAAACTCTAAAATCATTAAGATTTTACTGGCAGCTGTGTATTTTTTATTATCTTTCGGAAAACAATATTATCAATCATAAGGTCCTTGCTTTTTCCGTTTCTCCTTGTACTCTTGAAACAATCGATGAATTCGCTGGATATAGACATCGGAATTTTCTTTGAAAACTTTATTTTCTCTTTCATATCATTACTAACCTCTGCTGTGTTGTTCGGCCAATTATTCTGCTGATGAGGCGTCTCTGGTTTAAGGTCATTTCCTCATCACGACCTTCGTCCTCCGCATATCCCCCTCCTCATTACTTCCTTCCCCTAAGTCAGTGGTTCCCAACCTTTTGTGGCCCCTGCGCCCTTTCACCGTATGTCAGGATGCCATTCACCCCCCTTTCCAAAATTGTCTTCCTCAAAAGGTTCATTCCAAATAACACGCGACAAAATCTTAACACAAATACACAAACCAGCGAAAAGAAAGCCCAGCGTGACCTCTCAGTGGTGCGGACCGATGCACACTGCACTTTGTGTTGTCCTAGAGCCAGTTTGAGCCTGCCAATCTCTGGTGACAAGTCCCCTCTGAAACTCAGAAATGCCCCCTGGCTGAGAACCAATGCCCTACGTGTAGTATCACTACCGAATCTCCTCATATTCCTTCTGACGAAACGACTTTATTTCATTCTTCAGCTCTTGACAATAATTTTCGAGAGACTGTAAGTATTTGGGAATTAATATATTTTGCAGAACGTATTATCGTTCCGCAATTTTTATCAGAACAATTGAAAGTAAACCGATTCCTCCGCAATACCTCGATTTATTGACTGGAAAATAAAGGCAATTTGCATCATATTATTTTCATAAACTTCTCCCAATGGAATTTGCTAAACTTCAATCGAAGTGTTATAGCCTCTGGGAATTATTATATATAATCTATTATTACACTTTAGTTTTGACTAATTGACATACATTTGCCTCGTGAATAACGAGAATTAAACAGTTCATGATTAACATTAAAAAATTTCTTTATATTGCGAAAAGCATAGTTGCTTGCTTTTATGAACGTTCTGCCTGAACATTTTTTTTCATTAAATTAATCTTCAGTAGATTTAAGAGGATACCGTAAGTCAAAGCACCCTTGCGTTTCTCTTCCCCAATCATGGTGTATAAAGAATTATACGAAAATGTTCCAGAGATAATGCATGCATAAATTCATACGAGCGAGCACGCCCGTGAAAACGATTGACTGCGTATGTATGCGTAAGTTCGAATGTGTGCATTCATACGTGAACGGAATGCTAAAGTAACTTTCCATGCATAAGTTCGAATGCGTTTATATTTTTACCATCAGAGAAATATTCCGTCGTGATATATTCTGCCACTCTGTAAGGTCATCTCGTGTTTGGAAATATACTCCTTCCTCAAAGGAAATTAATTTCCTCTCTTACATCTGTACCTCAATCCTTTACGCTCGTCACGTATGTTAATCAACAGAGTGTGAAGTTTATTACAAGTTAAGCATCAGTACCCAGGAGCTTCGGCGCTAATTCGAATTTGAATTTCATTATGAAAAGTTAATAACAATCACCTCATGTCCCAGTAATTCCCTTTTATTCACATTAAAAACGCCCTGTAAAATACTTATCACATACAGATGAACATCTGGAAATCAAGAATTAAGAGAGATGTTAAAAAAGACATCATCAACTCTGCTTATAGCATGAAGGAATTCTGCGATAATCTGAGCTCTTATTATTTTTTATCGACGATCAACGTTAATCTAAAACAAAAAGGCTAAAATGGTAGGAATAGTACACGATTAGGACATTAACACGAAAGATTGTTGTATACCACCTATAAGCTTCAGCTTTTCTTGGAAAATACTGGATATCATCAAGAGTGGTTCTTGATGATATCCAAGAGCTAGGATAAATAGACAAACATCCAATAATATTTCCAGACTGTTTTGTTCTATTTTTGTCTTTGTTACTTTAGATAGGGTAGCTGCTGCTGTCCTAAAAAGAAAAAGAAAAACGATTTGGGCAAAATGTCACTTCAAGGGTAGAAAGTTAGTAAAAAGTAAATTTTAAGGACTACAAATTTATTTTGGATGATTGATTGATTTGTTAATTCTTACTGGCGTCCCAACGACGAGGTTATTGACGCCGTATTCTGGATGAATATGTGAAGAGGTGACCCGAGGGATGCTATGAGGCAGCCTAAGAGGAAGAGGGTATATTTGCTTGAGGCCAAAATGACAGCAACCAATAAGGTATCAACTGAAAAGGCCCAAAGAAGCCATCTTGCAACACATAGGGTAAAACATTCGTTGGTAAGGTGATCTCCTTTTATTCAACCCTTACAGATAAAGACAAATGATAAAGTGTCCCATGTATAGGGCATTGCAATAAACAGGAATGAATAAACCTGAACTCATACAAAATTGCACAAGGTGGGGTAAGTGCAGGATTTAACAGTCAGGCAAAAAAACAGTCGTACTAAAGGACCTGATAATCCCTGAAAGTTGATCAAAATTTAAGAGTTGGGAACAAAGACTGGGGTGATTTGTAGTGTCTGAGTAGTTTAAAGGAAAGTTGGTAGAAAAACAAGGAAGAGGCTTTCACGCACAGAAGTAGAACCGCTTGTAGAAGGCAAAAGATAATCTTAAGTGGACCAGAGGTACAGGTTAGGAATGACGTTGTGCTTTCTCTGTTAACTAGTTGTCAAATGAGCAGGAATGGTCAAACTAAGGTCTTGGCATGAGAAATTGGGTACCTGTAGGTAAGGATCGTAATATCAGCAAAAACCACATAGATAATCAAGGGGAAAGGATTGCATGTTAGCTAAAAAAAAAAAAAAAAAAAAAAAAACTTCTCGTACCATATCCGATACAATGTTAAAATATTTGGTGTGCGAAGTGTTAAAAGAGAAAAGAGCAGAAGAGACAGGGATCAAAGAGCCTGGAACCTAAAAGGGGGAAAGAAATGTTTTATAAGTAATTAGAATGACAAACATCAAGAAAATGTAATGTTGGATGGTTGGTCATGAATATAAGAATATAAGAACCAAGTGTTAATTGTTAAACTATTTGTTCCGCAACATGATTCGCATATAAGAGGATGAAATAGTGCCGGAAGGCAGGGCATATGTTAACTTCTCCCAGATAGAGACAATGTTCATGTCAGCGACTAGATTAGTGAAGCTGCGAGCGATAGAAAAGCAAACAATAACCACAAGGGCAGGAATTATAATGCTGAACCAGATATTGTCAAAATTACAGGTTTAATAAAGAAACTGCAGCATGGAAAAATGTTTTAATGAGAGACAGAAAAGGGATAATTTAAAATATCACCAACCATGAAAGGCTGACCAAGAGTTTACAATGGCCAGATGGGTCATGATAAAAGAATTAATGCAATTTCTCTCGTTCTTGAAGCTTCCAGAAATTGCATAATAATCCTCAAACCTATTTGGTAAGGAGAACAAAGATCATTATTAAATTTGGCTATTAAACTTCAACACTGTAATTTGGAGTTTTATGTTTTCACTTTGTTAGCTGGCTAGTTGGATCGTTCACATTCATATACCGCCACAAGAGCTAAAAAGTTGCACATGAAACAAGGGAGATTAGGGGAAATGCAGACAATAAAAAAAAGGAAGGTCCATAGTAGCTGCTGGATCTAAGTTATGAGTAAAGGTTTTAAGAGTAATATGCGGAAATGTTTTGCCTTATTAATCTCAACAGAAAAAATTAAGGGGAGAGGTAACTACTATTTTTTCTCCCTGCATCCTTCTCTCTGTTTACCTTTCTGTCTGTGTATTTTTCAAGATTACTTTATTGTCGCAACTCTGTCTAGGCAGTTGAAGTCATTTCAGTTAAGCGCAGACGTTCATCAAAAGAGATCTTTCGTCAGTATAGTCTATATGCCCTGTTAGCATGCACTTATTTTCTGCCAATTTAATGGGATTGGGAGCAAGGAGTGACCATTGATAAACAAGAAGATTTGTACATTTCGATCTTCGCTGCTTCAGCCTAGATCTTTACTGAATATGGAAAGGTGGTAGACGAGTAAACGCAATGTGGTAAGAACAGGTGGAGAACAATGAGCATTAACATTCTTAGAATGCTGTTAAATAACGGGAAGGAGAAATCTACTATGTGATTGATTGATACGGGATAAATCAAGAGTGAGTATACTATTTTTATAGAAACAAACTAAAGATAAGTTCTCTTTAACACTTTGGAAATAACCCTGGTGCACTACTTCATTTAGGAACCACCTGAAATTTTGCTACTCGCTATTATTGGCGCATTTCTAAGACAGGGCCAGAGATCGTACTGCAACAGTAACTATGGGTGCTCCGTGTGGACGAACTACACCCGAGTGACCATGAGACATATCACCGTTGCTCACAATGACATTTTTGAGACGCCTCACAAACACTCCTCGCTACCACTCCGCCACACAGATGTTCACAGAAAACCTCCTGTACAATTTAAAAATCATTGTAAGGCGAACAATGTCCAGTCTGATCACCCAACTGCGAAACAGCAGCAATTCGCTCATACAAAGCATCCTAAGTATTGAGGCAAGAAGATCTAAATTGTGGAAAACATGGGGAAGTGAGGCATTTGTTCCCTAAATGACTTAATCCCTGTTTTTGCAAAATGTCACCTGGAAAATCTGTCTATATTATTGTATTGCTATAATTACTGTTATTACTTGTATATTCCTTTTTTCATGAATAGTGTGATTATAATCAATATAGTATTTACGTTCAATTTTTTAACTATTCTTATGTATCTAGACTGTATGTTATTGTTTATTCTTGGTATATTCCATATATAGGGCCTTAAGCTGATTATAAAAACTATAATTATTATTATCTCTTCGAACTGTGTGGGTGGGTGGACGTGTTGGAGGTCTCTCTCGCGTTTCTCTACAGAAAAGAAGGATTTTTCGCCCTTGGTGTTTATACCTCTTATCGTAAGCAATGTGTTAATAGTGTCTCCATGTAATACCCGGAGGGGAAGCCGGAGAGTGTTGTGCAATTGCAGATATACAAATATTCTTTCTGCTCCAATCAGTGCCTTAGAAATCTTTCAAATCACAGCTACTAGAGGGCTATTGGTCAGGGAAATGGGTAAAAGGATGCAGCGTATGTGCTAGTGCTTGGCCCTTCCTTTACCACAAAAATGTCATCCGACCAACCTCCAGCCATTGCGCAAGTGACCCTGGCACCTACTGGTGCCTGTGCCGTACACACAAGTTCCGTACTCGCGAACAATTGTGTTTACTTTATACAATACCAATCGAACCATTCCGACGTCGAGTCTGCTATACTATCTGTCAGTGAAGTCTTCTCCAATGAGGAAATTAACGTTGCTTATACGAAATGCAAAGATCAGATACCAGAGAGCATTCTCAAGGAGCGATCCGCAAAAAACCTGTCCTCTCACAAGAAAATATCATATATCACTAAGTGGCTAAGGACCTGCTCGGTGGAAATCTACGCCGATGACCCTTACAATCACCCTCCAAAGGGGCCTGCTGACATAAGCCTACCTATGGTGTACCACACAGCAGAAAATGCCTTCCAAACAGCAAAATCACTCTCAGAAACAATTGGAAAAAACTCTGAAAAAATCGAGGAGACAAATGATAAATTCTCAAGAATCTGGGACGTGATCAAAGGACTTCAAGAATCCCTAGACAGTCTTAAAACTGTGGAAACAAATAATCTCACACAGATCTTCTGCGATCAAAGGAGTGCAGAATTAGATAGACAATCGCACAGATAGCCACCAGACTCCTTTGAATGCAGCATCCAGTTTTTCCTCGCCTTCCAGCAACACGGGAGTGCCCCCATCACCTAAGAACCATTCTGAGGGGACTGTTGGTCTCCCAACTTCTTCTCCCTCCCCAGTGCCTCCGGTGGAAGATAGATCTCCGGTGATGATTACCAGCCCTCGTGATTCTCCCCAGCCTATCTCTCCCCCCCAACCCCGCATCGTGGATGCAGATGAGAGTGATCATGAGGGGTCTGGCGGTTGGCAGATACAAACAAACAGAAAGAAGAGAAGAACATCTTGTTTGGCCGCCTGGACCGGAGCCTAAAATTCGTGTTTCACCTCGCCCGACACCTGAGAAGAGATGTCACGTAGTAATTCACATCCTGCACTCATCGGTGACGCTAGACGCCATAGTGGAGAGAGTCAAGTTTCTCACTGGCTCTGACCCACTCATCTCTCACGAACTCCCATGCAGAAGTAAACATAAAGTGACTTACAGGATTACCTGCCTATTTCAACACCTCGACGTTCTTAAAGGCGAGAATTTCGGTCCTAATATATTAGTTTAAAGATATAACCTAATCTGGGACCAACCACCCCCAGGGGAACTTACTGGCACCCCAACCAGGGTCATTTCCACAGTAAGTGCCAGCCAATAGCCCGCGGCGAGTGACTGCCCACTCCCCCTGGTTAACCCCCCATTCACCCAAATGATCAGCGCATTCATCTCCCATCTTCGTGAGTACCCATGGATACATTAAACATAATCTCTTGGAATATTTTTGGCCTCAAGCAGAACATTCCTCTTCTAAACATGTTCTGCAAAAACTTCAAAGGCATCATTGCATTGCAAGAAACGCTACTCCGGCCACATGACCTTGCCCTCTGTGATTCAATACATGAAGACTTCAGAACCTTCTCGACTTCATCGATGCAAGTTACAGATCAAAGGGGGCCTTTCTTTCCTGTGGCACAAATTGTTAGACAATACGATAAAGGTGATGACCTACAGGAGTGACAGATTGCTGGGGCTTCAAGTGACAGTAGGGAATTCTAAAATGATGATAATTAATGTTTATATGCCATGGGAAAATAACAGTAATTTCGATCATTACTGCATGATCCTAGGGGAGTTACACAGTATTATTCACGATTCTCCTGCTGATCATGTTTGTACAATTTGGGACCTTAATTCCCACCCCACAAAACAATTTTATAATGAACTTACTCGCTTCTGTCAAAATCATGCCCTCCAAATTAGGGATGTAATGCTACTCCCTCCCTCCTCCTATTCTTATATACATAATAGAGCGGACGCAATTACAACCTCCTGGCTGGACCACTGCATCACATCTCCACAACTTAATGATTCTAATATGAACTGCAATATTCGCTACGATCTTGCAACGAGCTACGATCACATCCCATTACAGGTGTCATTCAGTACCCCATCCCTCCCTAATGTGAACCCCCTAACTGACCGCGCACCAGCGGTAAACTGGGATTTTAAAAATCAACAGAAAACCAGATTCTTTAGGGCGACCACGGAAACCAAGTTGCGGTCAGTAGTTCAACCGGCAGACGCCTTACTTTGTACTAACACAAATTGTAGAAGTGACCACCACAGGAGGGATCTGAATGAATTCTATTCGAACATAATCTCCGCTATGCTTGCTTCAGGCAGGGCTGCCTATAGATTTCGTCAAGGTAATTCTCGTAATATACCTGGATGGAATGATTTGGTTAAAGATCTGTATGCATACTCATGAGAAATGTTTTCACTGTGAAGGCAAAATGGTAGCCCGAGGGAAGGACAATGCATTATTAATGAGACAGGAGAGAGCTCAGTTTAAACTTGCTCTTAAGCACTGCAGATTAAATGAAAAACAACTAATAGCCGATGCAATCTCTAGAAACTTAGAATCTGGTGATTATCCTCGTCTTTAGAAAGATATCCTGTCCTTATCTCCCAAAACTAAAAAGCTATCACAGAGAGTAGGGGAAGCAGTCGGAGACAAGGCTATCGCAAGTATGTGGGGCGATCACTTCAACAATATCCTGAATTGCATAAATGATCAGGATTCCCGAAGGGATGTAGATAACCTCCTTACTGAGAACATTCAATTTCAATTTGCAGACCGTATTACGCCAGGTAACATCAGCGATGGCATTAACAGCCTACCTAATAATAAATTGCCCGGCTGTGATGGTCTTCCCGCAGAGGCTTTCAAATTCTGCCATCCGATAATTTACATTTTGCTAGCTGCCCCATTCAATGCGTGCGTAATTAGTTCACTTGATACCATTAATCAAAACAAGCTAAAGGACCCTGGCAACTACCGGCCGATTGCAATCACAACGATCGCATCGAAGATACTTGAGTCGGTTCTTCTAGTGAGACTTCTCCCCTTTCTACACACCACTGACAACCAGTTCGGGTTTAAAGCAAACCACTCAACCAACACCTGCATCTGCATACTGAAAGAATTGCTTAAATACTACCTATCATCAGCCTCTCCTGTTTTCCTTTGTTTTGTGGATGTGAGAAAAGCATTTGACAGAGTAAACTACCTGAAGCTCTTCCTGAAGCTGCATGAAAGAGGCACACCCCTATATCTAATTGGCATTTTACATTGCTGGTTCTCCACACAGCAATTCTGTGTCAAGTGGGGTAACGTGTTATCGTACACCTTCGGCTCCCTAAACGGGCTTCGGCAAGGGGGCATTCTCTCTCCATACTTGTTTAATATTTACACAGATGCCTTGAATGTCAAATTGAACTCACTCCCAATCGGATGCACTGTCAATGAAACAACTATAAACAACCTCTGTTACGCCGATGATATGGTTCTGATTTCCCCATCAGTGCAAGGTCTCCAACGACTCATCGACACTTGCCGCCAATATGCAGAGGAATTTGATATAATCTACAACGAAACCAAAACCCAGTGCATGTCGCTGCTCCCGAGATCGCTTAGGCATATTGCAGAACCACAAATTTTCCTCGGAAACCATCGGCTGGAATTTGTGTACGAATTTCCGTATTTGGGTCACATTATCACCGACGACCTAAAAGATATGGCAGACATTGAACAGAGGCGTCGTAACTATGTGCTACTGGCAACATGATTGCAAGGAGGTTTGCCTTCTGTCACCGTGACGTGAAACTGCTGCTCTTCCGCTCGTACTTCTACAGTATCTATGGGTGTTCTCTCTGGACGAACTATACAAGAGAGAAAATGAGACGTTTCACTGTTGTGCACAATGACATTCTGAGACGCCTCACAAACACTCCCCGCTACCACTCCGCCACACAGATATTCATAGAAAACCACCTGGACAATTTAAAAATCATTGTAAGGCGAACAATGTCCAGTCTGGTAGCCCGAGTGACAAACAGCAGCAACTCGCTCATACAAAGCATCCTAAGGAGTGAAGCAAGAAGAAGATTTAAATTGTGGGAAAGATGGGAAAATGAGGCCTTTGTCCCCTAAAGGACTTAATCTCTGTATTGGCAAGATGTCATCTGCAGATTCTGTCATTATCATTATATTTATTGCTGATATTTTACATTTTCATTATAACTGTGAATACTATCAAGTTAAAGTTTTTTTTACATTCAATTTTCGTTTTAGCTCTCTGGACCTGACTACTTTACGTAACCACCCAAGGTCTCTGGACAAAATTTAAGTTATATAATCTGTGCACTAACTGTTATAACTCTCATTGCATTTTTTTCCTCACCAATATTACTACTGTTATACCAATATTACTACTGTTATTACCAGTATTATGATTACTATCATTTATTCTACCTCAGCTATTTGGTGGATAAGTGCCGATTATTCATTTTTTTTATCATGTTGTCTCATGCATCTATATTGTGTATGTAACTGTCTGCATTTTGTATATTCCATGTATATGGCCCTGAGCTGAAATAAAGAATATTATTATTATTATTATTATTATTATTATTATTATTATTATTATTATTATATTATTATTATATTATTATTTTATGATTATATTATTATTATTATTATTATTATTATTATTATACACATTGGATGAGAAAAACGATTTCTATGCAAATAGTTGTCTCAAAGGAAGATTTCAACACTAGGGAAAGGTCTTACCCTGCCATGGGAACGCCTTCTTTGATGAAAGGGAAGAAGTTCTGGGAGACAAATGAAAGGCTGGTTTCATTTTCTGAGGATTCCAGATAAGCACCGTCTGTGATCCAGAGCATAATTATGGTGGGAGTTGTCTAGCACCGGAGGAAGCCTTCTTAGTTTCGGAACATTCTTGGATTGCTTCCGAGTATATTATATTAATGTCAGTGATATTATGGATATTTCCCGATGTTGTTTACTGGATAATACCAAAATAAAAATTCATGATGGTAGTACCTATAGGGGAAGTGATGTACTTAACTATGATGAAATCATTCGTAAGCTGACCTACTGACAGGTTTTATGTCGAGTCATTACTAAATCAACACGTTTATTGAATAACATTGCTTGCAAATAAATGGAAACTCTACGCAAGAAATTACTACTATTCAGCCATTATGAACGTATGCACAACTTTCTTTCAAAAAACCCACAGGGTTTTCGGGAAAAAAGTGTCCATTCCATTTTCTCGTTACTTTTCTCAATTTTATTACTGTTAATACCATTATACTACTTCAACAAGTATGGGTATCGCTGATTAAGCTTCTTTTTCATGTTATCCTATGTATCTAGATTGTGTATATTACTGTCTATTCTTTGTATATTCCATGTGTATGGACTTGAGCTAACGATAAAATTTATTATTATTATTATTATTATTATTATTATTATTATTATTATTATTATTATTATTATTATTATTATTATTATAAAATGTTCGTTTATTTCTGGAGGGTAAGAGACATATTGCCTTCTATTTTTCTAAAAGTTTATTTTTTGTACTGATATTAGAGGATAAAAACATTTTGGCTTTTCTGCTGTTATTACACATATATGAAATAATCTTTAAAATCGAGAGTATATTCCTTAAGTGTAGTCAAGAAATCGAAAGAGCAATTAAATCGCTCCCATTTTTTGATAAATTTTAAGATGTGACGAAGATGTAAAAAATTCTTAACAGGCGAATCTGACAGCCTCAGATTGTTTTCTAGTTTGGTCACGTGATTTCAGGTCGGAGATTGGTGTTTTAGGAGAAAGGATTTGGAGACGACCACGAAAACGGGCTTTAGATCAGGCGGGGGTTGGGGAGGAGAGCTTCATACCTTGAAATGTGAGAGAGAACCTAAGAGGTAGAGGTGAGTGGTGCAGCTTCTGCAAGGGAACCCACACAATGCTGATGAAATGTCACTAGGGCCATATGAAGGTGCTGATGCTATGAAAGTTTTCTGCACACGGGACTAAACTTTCAAAGAATCAGTTAAAGCGTGAACGTGAGTGTCGCTGCTACATAGCGAATCTCATTATTGGTATTACGTCTTGAACTTATATATTTTTGCTTTGGGGGTCAATACAAACACAGATATATATATGTATGTATATATATGTATGTATATATATATATATATATATATATATATATATATATATATATATATATATATATATACACACATAAACACACACACACACACATATATATATATGTCTGTGTTTGTATTGACCCCCAAAGCAAAAATATATAAGTTCAAGACGTAATACCAATATATATATATATATATATATATATATATCTATATATATATATATATATATATATGTGTGTGTGTGTGTGTGTGTGTGTGTGTGTGTGTGTGTGTGTACATTTTTATCACATCCCCGTGATTTATATGCAAGCACTACCTCGGAATTAGGTTTTAAAAATTTTAGCTTAATCTGTATATGTTCAAAACCCGATCCTAAATGAAATCATCAAGTATGGAAGTAAATAATTTTTGTTGAAAAATTATCCACATCCATGTTTAATGGTTTCATTCGATGCTTCGATTTCCTCCCGGTGTTACATACAGTTTTTCTGCCTGTCGTAACACATCAATGTATGACAATTGTGCTCAAATTCTCATCTCATTCACTTTTCTTGTGGTTCTCAAAATTATTTTTGTATATATCTTGTAAACAGCCCTATCTCTTAATTAGATGTTGCAATCATTAGCATTTCAATTATAATACAGAACCCTATTAATTATGAATTATATATTCTTTTCTGCATTTCTCATTTTGTCTTCATGACTGATGCAAATCAATTAAATTTTTTCCTAAATAAAACATTTTTTTCTTATATTTCTGTTACACGAGTTATTCGTCCCTAGTCTTTAGCCTAATTCACTTCTCATCGCTTTTAATGTATGGAAATCTGATTTGTAAAATTCTTCTTTTTTGTCTATTGTGAAAATGCAATTCGGACAAGAAATTCAGGTGACAGGTACGATTCGACTTCCTTAGGGGGAAATTGAATTTCACCTAATTCTATTCGTTTTAAGAGGACTTAGTACATTCGTTTCTGAGAGACAAGTTTTCTCTCTTTATTTACGGAAAATAATGTTACGATATCATTACTTTCTTACGTGGATTCTCTTACGGAAGCGGAATAAGCATGTCTCGGAAATATGATTTATTACTAGGCTTAAAATACTCTCTCTCTCTCTCTCTCTCTCTCTCTCTCTCTCTGTCTCCAATAGATGTACAATTCTGGACCATACTGAAAGTTGTCGTTTAAAATACAGAGCTTTACTCCTTAATCACTCCATATTTTACATGAGGTCGAGGGAATTAGCTGTCAGTAATGCCATGTTATACGCCATTTTCTACTTCCCATTTTTTTTCCTTTACCCTCATTCCAGCTTTCCCTGCTATTTTGAAATTAGATTTTTAGCATTAGTTCGTCGGTCCCCTTTTCCACTAACTCATTTTCTTTGAAGGTCCCTGATACTCTGCCCCCAGTCATTTCAATTGAGTCCTTTTTTCTCCCTTTTGTTCGCGCTTTGAGGCGACTTTTATTTCTTAGGCTCAAGCGAAACTGGCGGCATTTATTTTTATCCACTCACGGAATAAATCTTACACGGTGAAATAAAAGCGTCGATTTTTTTAAACTATTGGCACTAACGAGAGAGAGAGAGAGAGAGAGAGAGAGAGAGAGAGAGAGAGAGAGAGAGACTAAGCACAGCTTATCGGACATACAGGATCCGAAACATACAGGGAGACCACAGTATGATGGAAAAAAAAATAAATAAATAAAAGACTTGAAATGAGACATTTCCCAATGTCCATAGTGGGGTTAAAATTAACATCGAGTGTCATGGCTGCACTAATATGGCCAGTTTTGCGTTATCCAATGCTCCCAGAAATAGAAAGTACACTATTTGGAATTTTTGTGAACCAAAGTGTAGTTTGGTTTTCTGTTGAATTTTCTACTTCAAATATTTCATATATTTTCCTACTTCGAGGGAACAACGTTAATTTGATCGGATTTATTCCACTTTGTCAGGTCCTTCCAAATATGGCCTCTTTGTTTTTACCTCTTTATTTAGAAACATTTCTTTTTAAGACTATCTTTTTAGATCTTTCCCTCAAAACAGTAAGGAGATGACTCCCTTTAAGCCTTTCAATGATTTTTGGATTCTTTAAAGTCTTAAACTAACATAGAATTACTATCATGTTTATGCGCTCTGCCAACAGATACTGGCAACAAATCATCTCCTACATAACGTTCATAATGTGGCTTTTTGCTTTCACTCCTCTGAGAGTTTGACATTTCCCTAAATATTCATCCTACCATTAACGATCATTTTATCGTTTCTAAATCAGAAATTCAAGCAATAGAGAAATACTTTTAGATCTGGCGTAGAAAAAATAAAGACCTGAATTTATCAAAACCATTTTGTTTGTTGACGACTGCTTTAAGGAAAATTTCCAAAGTATTTTTTATATTACCTTCTCCATCCTTCATGCAAATGCTTTATATTTTACGGAACGAAATTTCTGATGCCCATCAAACTTCAAAACATGATCAGGCCAAGGTACACTGGCATACCTGCACTTGCTGGCATAAAAGCTACATATGATTACACACACACACGCGCGCATATATATATATATATATATATATATATATATATATATATATATATATATATATATATATATATATATATATATATATATTGTCATCTTTTTGTCATTTAATTATATTTGATTAATGATATTGGTTAATTATTTAATGTTAAATATTGTATTTGTCTGTTAGTTCGTTTTCCTCTTCTCTAGTGCTTTAATTGTTTAATGTTTTGGCTGACGACTGTTTTGTCTTTTTCATGGTTTGAGGGTGTGTGTGTGTGTGGCTTTTCTCTCCCCATCCCGGGTGGCCGAGGGGAAGTGTATGACTCCTGTGGGAGTTTGTGAGAATTGTTCTCTGGACTTAATTTACCTGCTTTGTCCACTGCTTTGGATTTATTCCTGCTTTGAGGATATTTTGGATATATACTATATTGGATCCGCTCTTGCCTG
Organism: Macrobrachium nipponense; assembly: GCF_015104395.2. NCBI lineage: Eukaryota > Metazoa > Arthropoda > Malacostraca > Decapoda > Palaemonidae > Macrobrachium > Macrobrachium nipponense. Next base: position 46,840,162 of record NC_087207.1, read on the forward strand.
CAGCTTCAGGATTTATCTTATTATCATCCTGCTACGCCCCTGGTCCAGTTATAAAAGCCAACTGGACCTCGCTGTCCAATGGTACGGTATTTATAGCCCCCTTTTATGTGTTATATACACGACAATTTGTTTTTATCACAGCCCGTGTGTTAATGGAGGTATATTCAGCGCTGTGCTTGGGCCCTTTCGCTGTTTCATATATTCATTTCCTAAGTTACCACGATGTTTCCGTAAAGATCATGGTCGGGGGCAACCTATTCGTCAGTGGGTTTAGGATATGTTCAAATGGGTACGTAGCTAAAGAATTCAGCACGGTCATTATCGAGGAGTCTCTCAATAAAGCCAGTACAATATAATATAGAGGTCCCACTCACAACAGAGAAATATATTTCAACAATAAAATAAAACTTCCGTAAGATGAAAACATCGAAAAAGCTACATAACGCCTTAGGTCTAATAATCCTTTCATTTTTCATTATCCCAAATCCATCGGGAGTGTTCTTGGACACCTGCTTGAGGAGCGGCCTAAGGATTAGTCCGTCGATGTCATCCGATTTCCAATGTCCTCCTGAGAGGTTCATATCATTGGTTTGATTGAAGATAGCAGATTCCAGCATCTTCCATTTGTAAGGACAGCTACTTTTATAAACCAGCTCTGCTCCATTCCAGTTAATAGTATGGCCTCTGTCGCTAATATTTAGGAAAATCCTTGAGTTCTCTTATGCACACTGCACTGACCTTTTGCGCTACGCTAGTCTTTGTGAGAAGGATCTACCGATTTCCCAAACGTAAATCTCATAATGTGTGTGTGTGTGTGTGTGTGTGTGTGTGTGTGTACACAAATAGTTTAACCAATAAATTTAAAAGTGAATGGGAAAACAACAGCAATTTCCCAAGCTATCGCAATATTTCATCGAGAATCATAATAGAAATTTTCTCAAGAGTCGAAAAAGAATTTGGGGCACTTCGTCGGCATCACACATCTGATGACTACTTATAGTTTACCTCCCAAATACCAGTTGAAGTTTACTCAGTATTCAATAATGTACATAAAATAAGACAAAAGGCGATTTCTGCGGTTGAATATTATAATGCAAAATATTTGGGCAGGTGAAAACAGCTGACCATTTCTACAATGCTTCAACCCAGGATAGAAAATTCAGAAAATTTTTTCCTATTAACATGTGAACTTTGCCTGCAGAGAATTTATTCACTGTAACTATGAAATATCATAATAATGAATTTTATTTAGTGAAATCGGCCATTTATGTATGTATATAACTGAATTTATATGTTGAGGTCTTTTAGCTTATGAAGTGCACAAACTTTTTCAGAAGTCCCTCTTTCCCTTTACCACGATCGTTTTATCCCGTCATTGCGTCGGTCCTTTTCATTTCCTCTTTTTTTCTGCAACCCTAGACTCTCTCTTCTCCGTTCCTGATATCCTGTCACCGAAATACATTGCTTAAGAGATGTCAGGAATTTCTCTACTAATTTCAGGTCAGGAGACGATATACTTATTAGACCAGAAAGTCATAAGTAATGATACGCATCGAGGTTTATGAAGCACTGAAGGTTCCTACGGTATCATGTACGGTCTGCCTAAAATACTTAAAAAGGATATTCCCATGCGACCTATTGTAACATCTTATGATACACTCAATTACAAACCGGAAAAATATTTGGTACCATTGTTAACTGAATTCTCTTCGAATAACAATACTGTAAAAATTTTTGCCGATAATAATGACACTTTTTCACGATTTTGATTTCGACAATTTCAAGCAACTTTGGCGGTGCAAGACACTGCCTTTATCTTTAAAGGTAAAGCATATGTGCAGGTCAACTTCATGGCAATGGGGAGCCCTTTTGGCCGGGTGGCGGCTAATATTTTTATGTGAGTTAGAGGATTGCCGTTATTTTATTGCCGATATGTCGATGATACTTTTATCTTCTTTCTATATAAATATAAAGCTGATTTGTTTTTACACTACGCGAATCTGCCCATCCGAATATAAAATTTACTACTGATTACGAGAAAGATACAAGCTTTATTTGGATACAAACGTGTCTCGTAATAATTCAGGGTGTTATACTTAGATTTCCATGAAGAAGACCTTCACAGATTTGGGCACAAAACTTCATAGCTTTTGTAATTTCAATTTTAAGAAAAACTCTCATTTTACTCTTTTCCGCGGAGCTTCTGGATGGTCTCGGTTCCACAAAGATGTCAGCCTTTTCAAGAAATATTTTACTGATAACTATTTATTTTTTAAATGCCTTCTCAAATCTATGAATATGAAGTTTTCACATAGCAACGCTATTCCGACTGTACCTAGGATGCCTTTCCATGCCCGTGTTCCATTTTTACTTATTGAGAAATTCTAGACCAAAATGTGACAAATCATTAGAACTTATTGTCCCCACATACCCGCTGACAATTCGATCTACATTTAAATAAACCCTCTAGGAAAATATATCGGAGCCTCAAAAACAATATGCTGCCATAAGGATGTGAGTTTTCGTTCTGGAGGTGAATTATCTTCTACGGAATTTTCCAGCTTCCGTGACCATGCAAAGCGATGCAAAAGTAATATTGAACCTAAACACTTTAAAATTCTCACAAAGCGTCTTCCCCACAACAGCACCGGTCTTCGAATCACTCTTTATAAAAACGATCGTTCCGAAACTACACAACAAAACTGCATTCACCCCTCTGTGATACCTTCATTATTCCAGTTACTCGTCTTCCTTCCTCCACTGGAAATGGTGGTACTTGAGTTTCGTTGGTGTTCTTTTAATTTGCTTTATATTGTATTGTGAATTTTAGATGCGTATTTTTATTGTAATTTGGTTTTAGTATAGTAATTTTCATCTTCAAAATGGGCTAGTCCCACAAACGTCGTTGTAATGAAACAAACGTGCGCTAAATTCCCTTTCCGATATATATATATATATATATATATATATATATATATATATATATATATATACTATATATATATATATATATATATATATATATATATATATATATATATATATATATATATATATATATATATATATATATATATATATATATATATATAGTATATATATATATATATAATATATATATATGTATATATAGTATATATATATATATATATATATATATATATTATATATATATATATATATATATATATATATATATATATACGTGAAAGAATACACAGTTCGATACTTTCTAGAAATAAATTACCAAATTTTGGTTATTGCATCATATGTAAACTAAATATTTATATAAAAAATGCCACCTAGTATAGAGGTGAAGAACTCCTTGTACAAGAAATTAATTATACGACATGAGACTTACATGCTGGAATATGCATTCCCTTTTAATTACTCGGGACACAAAGAACTCAATAAGGATGTGGGGTAAGAAATATCTTAGGAAAACGACCTTAAATCATTAAGATGCTGATAAAATATGAGATTTAATTAGCGAATTTAGATGATAAGACTGAGGAGTTAATTACATAGATGTCTTAAAAAAATCGCTGGGGTTTCTCTCTCTCTCTCTCTCTCTCTCTAGAGAGAGAGAGAGAGAGAGAGAGAGAGAGAGAGAGAGAGAGAGAGAGAGAGAGAGAGAGGGTAGAATCAATGTAATGGTACTGCCATATATTTACTTTCAGATGGATTAACGTTCATTTGTTTAAGCGACTTTCAGTCTTCCAACATTTTAGCTTTGTAAATGAATAAAAGATGAAAATCACCGAACACACACGGGGATAGTTATGCAATGTTCAGAAAAGAAATTCTGTAAGAAAAGGAAGTATCTGACGGAAGCTTTAAGCCTATTAAAGCTTTTATTCGGTTTTAAAATGAAAATTACTTTTTCCAGGAGTTAATGGAACATAGCACATATTTTACTTTATCCTAGAGCCATGGAAAGCTCTCATGTATTCCAACATTTATTCATCCGCTGTTTTTCCATACATGAATTACAGTCAAACCCAGTAAGGTTCTCTTGAGACTTCACGTCCTAGCATCACTTATATTTGGCCAACATTTATCTACAAACTCACTTTAAAGTTTATGAATAACACTCGTGGTGTAAATGACCAGAACGCCACTCATGCATCCATCAAACAATATTAATATTTGCATAGTCTTTCTGTCATCAAGCATTTGATTATACAGTCGTATCTCTTTCGGCGTTCCTTATTGGTTGTGGCTTTCAAGAAATAACTTTTCCTTAAAATTCATCTTTTTCTGCCTGTCTGTCTTTGTCTTCCTCTCTTTAGTAAATCTTCAATTTTTTTAAGTATTATTTTTAAAATGAAATTCTAAGCTTTCTCCATTCCCTGCCGATGGCTTTATTTTTTGGTCGTTAGTGCACCAGATAGATAAACTATGCTCTCATTTGATTTCACTTTCAATTCCTCTCCTTTTCTGGTACCTTCGTTTCTAGTGTCTGAACGTTTCTTTCAAAGTTAGAGTTTTAGCACCTATTTATCCATCCCCTTTTCCTCTCCTGTATTTTCGCTTACACGGGGAGTAAGCCTACAAACTATTTTGTTGTTGGGGGAGTGGGGGTAGGAAAGCCCTGTAGGAAGAGTCTAAAAAGGTCTGAAAAAGGTGTTTCACACTGAGTTAAAGATACAGGAATTTTGGGATAGGATATTTATGATTTATCTATTAGAACGAAAATGTAAAAGATTAAATAATGCGCTCTTAAATAGTACAGAAAAATTACTTTTAATAAAGTAAGGCGTATTTATTTTAATTTTCGTTGATGAAAAAAAGCTCTATTTGATCTGAAATTTAGCACGTTTTATTTTATTTGGTGTACTGATTTTACTTAAAGGCGACCCCATATAAAAATGGGAACCAGCTGGGAAGAAGACTGAATTTACCTACCATTTCAGACCCGATGTTTGTTTGTTTGTTTCTATGGCATTTTTTCGTTGCATGGAACCAGCGGTTATTCAGCAACGGGACCAATGGCTTTACGTGACTTCCGAACCAGGTCGAGAGTGAACTTCTATCACCAGAAATACACATATCTGACCCCTCAGTGGAATGCCCGAGAATCGAACTCGCGGCCACCGAGGTGGCAGGCCAAGACCATACCGATCAAGCCACTGAGGCGCTTTCAGACCCGATGTGACTTCGTTTTTTGGAATATCTCCAAGACTTTTAGTTGGACAGTGATGACATTCTAAATCCATGTTTAAACAGCCCACCGTAATTTAAAATCTTACAGGAGTTATTCAAATATATATACTTTGGGAGTTTACTCTTATGATTTTAAGTTGTAGTCAGTGAGAACCCAAACACCTGAGCACAGGTTCAAATAAGTCTACTTACCCCCTCCCCTTCATCTGTTCCCTCCTCCCCCCACCAACCAGCTCCCCATCCCCCTTCACACCCATCCCTTATCACCCCTCCCCCGCCCCCATTCCCCTACCTCCTTCCCCTTTAATTTTCTCTCTCTCTCTCTCTCTCTCTCTCTCTCTCTAAATTGCACACAGGGAAATTTAATGGACATGACTGTTTTGGCTGAGTTGGCAGTTTTGAGTGAAGTATTTGAACAACAATACACTATAAATGTTCGCTGGCATGTCATCCCAAAAAGCCGTTTATCGCTGGTAGTGAAGGTGTGCTACAATTATGCTGGCCATGACACTTCGCTTAGATGCGCAAATGGGTGCAAATGTGCTTTTGCATTCCGACTTTTTAATATTTGCAACCGCGGAGATTTGGGAAGGTGCCGTTCGGCGAGCCATGAAGTTTGAGGAGGATTATTGGTCCTCTGACAATATCCATGACAGTGTGGAATCCGTCATTGTCGCTTTTGATTGTGATGATGAAGATGAGGTATTCCTTGACAGCGATGAAGATTAAAATTAAATCTATAATTTTTTGTGTATATCATTATCCATTAATTCTATAACTAATATTAACTATTTTACAATTTTATTGACACTATATTGTTGTTGAATAATTATGCTCATTGACCAATCTCTCGCATCACACTATACGAACAATCAAACAACAACTGCAGAAAAACGACCATACACATCCGTGCAATCTAAGATCATAACTATAATTCCCCACGACAATTCTTAGGCAACAGACTGGAATCAGATTGTACATCATAGTTGAGCTCAATAGCAAAAATCACTTGACTTATTGTTGGGATATACACAGTTGAGTTATAATGTGTCAAATTCATGCATATAATAAAGCAAAAGGAGATAGAGAGAGAGAGAGAGAGAGAGAGAGAGAGAGAGAGAGAGAGAGAGGGTGGGAGAATTGGAAGGGGACGAGGAAGGGGTGGGAGGGGAGAGAGGTGAGAGAAGGACGGGTGTGCATGGGGGATGGGGGGAGCTTGTTGGTTGGGGCAGGAGGGAACTGGTGAAGGGGAGGGGGTAAGTAGACTTGTTTGAATCTGTGCTCAGGTGTTTGGGTTCTCACTGACTACAACTTACAATCATAAGAGTAACATCCTAAAGTATGTAAATCTGACTAACTCCTAAAAAATTATAAGCTACGGCGGGTGTTATTCATTCTATTAGAATGTCATAACCGTCCGACTAAATGACTTGAAGATATTCCCGAAAAACGATGCCACATCGGGTATGAAATGGTTAGTAGGCAATGTTCCTCTTCAATTATTTTGTGTCCATTTATAACTGAGAGTATATGAACGTCTTTAATTTTTGTCCTTTTTATTTGATCCTTATTGTTAGTCTAAGTAGTACTAAATAATAAGCAAGTATGAGTATTAATTACGAAGACTACTCCACTTTAAGTTAGGAACATAACGTTTAAAACTTATGCGTGAGGGAAAAGTCTTGAACGAGTCCCGACTCCCGAGTAAGTTGGAGGTCGCATCACGCCTTAATCCGACCCCGACTCATTTCCTTTGAAAGTTCCTGATATTCCCCTAAAGCAATTTATATTCATTCCTTTTCTCTTTCCTTTACTCGATCTTTGAAAGAGACCTCTCTCCATTCTTACATCAAGGCTAGGCGGCCTACAGATCTTTTGATTTAATTTTGGAATAAATCATTCGCTGGTACAATAAAAACCTAGATGAGTTAAAGCTCTGGTAGTAACGAGCAAGAGAGAGAGAGAGAGAGAGAGAGAGAGAGAATAGTTCCTCCCTGCCGGTCAGAGCATACGCTCCGTTTAGGCCTAACCGTTTTCATTTAAGACATAACGATATACTTTAACAGAGTAATGGACACTAAAATCTCTCTGCACTCCTAAAATGCTGCTTCGGGCATGATGTATTTCAGTCAGGTCCAGTCCACGGGGACTTAATATAGGGTAAACAAATGCGTCCATGAAATTCCTTGCCTCCTCTGAATTCGGGGTCCAAAGCGCCTGGTATGCTACCAGAGAGAGAGAGAGAGAGAGAGAGAGAGAGAGAGAGGTTATCTACTTATCACTTACACAGGTTTCAAGATGTACGGTTGTAAATTAGAAAAATAGATGCAGAGATAGATAAAGGTGTTAGAAGGAAGACCACAATAATTGGATAATTAAAGGCTTATAGTGTAAGATTTCCGTGTCCATAGTGGGGTTAAGATTAACATTCAGTGTCCTGGCTGCAGCTTGTATTGCCAGTTTTATGTTAGCCCATTTTTTTCAGAAACAGAAAACACACTGGAATTTTAAAATTTTAATGAACCAAATACTTCACCAAATATGACCTTTTTGTCTTTACTGTTACATTTCTCATTTTCTTTCTCTTTTGGCCTTTTATTTATGGAGACAATTTTCTCCTACTGCTTCGAGAATTTCAGTCTTTTGTGGTCCTTTAAATTATTTCAAAATCACAACGGCTCTTGCCCAGAAGTACTGGAATCTTATCGTGTGATCTGACTATTACTTCCAACCGGACTGTAAAATATGTAAATGAAGGTATTAACGAAGAAATGTTTGTATAGAATAGCAGCAAAGAAAATTCTATAATGAAATAAAATGTTCATTTGCTGCGCTTAGTTTACCACTTGGGTCATTCTTGCTCGTTCGTGATTAAAGATGAAGAGTGTTTGATCGATGATAGATAATGAAATCAGATTCAATAAAATTGAAACTTTTCAAACGATTAACTGAGTATTAATGGATAACTTAAGCCGTGTTTGACTGCAGCGGAAACTCAGTAGAATTCTCTCGTAATGCAAAGGCAGCATCATCTCTATTTACGAAAAACGTTGGCCATAACTAATAACCGAGACACCAGCTATACAATATCCACCGGTTCATTCATAGATAGTCTTGGCTGGTCCAACTAGCAATCATTTTGTTTGTCACTTTGATTCATTTTTATTTACCAGTTATCAATGTTTTTTCTGTGCTTGTTCAAAATCATTACATTGTTTCTTGCAATTTGTATGATTATTCCGCATTGATATTTACGCTCGAGTTTCGAAAACATTCGCGTCTTGTTGATATGGGTATATTTTTGCGGGGCGTCAATACGATGAATATCAGCTTTGCTCTACTTTTGTTCCATGATTTGCTTTCATTCCATATCCATTATCTTCATTTACATTTTTCTACGCGTTTCTTCCACGTAAGATTTTCAGTAGTGGTTCCTCCTATCCTCCCCTCCCCCGCAACTCATTTGCTTTGAAGTTCGGCGATAGTCTCCCTTCAGCAATTTCAATCGGGTTCCTTTTTCTCCCTTTTACTGGGTCTTTGAGGAGCCTTTTTCATTGCTCTTCTGCACCAAAGGGAACCGGACCTCAGGTCGTTTTTATCTAATTGCTGGATAATTCTCTCGAGGGTCAATAAGTGGTTAGATGTTTTGAGGCTTTAAAGAGAAAGAGAGAGAGAGAGAGAGAGAGAGAGAGAGAGAGAGAGAGAGAGAGACTGACGACCTTTAACATATCACAACAGATGAACATTTTTCAATTATATACCTTCAAAATCTGAGCTCATAAAAATCTGAATACCCTAAGCTGTAGCGAGCACTTTGCGTTTTTAAAGCAATGGAAAATCTATCAGTATTTATTTTTCTGGCAATGCCCAGGCTCCAAGCAACTTGAGTAATTTTGTAACTTGAAAGCAATGCCATAATTACTTTTGCCGGATTTACTCGGCTTCGTCTGGTCTTCCCAACTAAGACCTTCCAATGTTTTTTTTCCTTTTTATGCTTTCATATTTTTCAGTTCCCTTTTTAATACTTCTGCACATGGGTCGTCAAGGTAATGATACAATTCATCATTTCAATTTTGTCAATACAGCAAACCTTGTTTTTTTATCTGTGTGTGGGGGTGGGGGGCCTTGCTTACTGAGCATACACTGAAATTAAGTAAGGTAATGACGCGGAACTACTGGCAAAAGCCCGGTCGTCAATAAAGCTTAATAATTTTCATATCTGAACACTAGAACTTATCCATTTACGTATTTACAATACCCCTCCTTCGCCAGTCTTACATTTTCCAGGATATTTCCCTTCCATTGACCATCGGTAATCGTTTCTGAGTAAGAATTTTGAAACTATATGAGGAAAATTCTTTTGTCCATTATCGAAAAAACTGATAAATAGGTCATTAATCCTTGTGTAGCCAATAATCTTGTCCCTTTCAGTGGCAGCTTTACTACGAAATAATTCGTCCAAGGTGTGGGCAGCCCCTTTCCCCACAATCAGAGAAAATTCACACATGATATTTAGAAAACAATGTTCCTCCCATTCAACCTCTCTTGGGATCTGGCTTAGATGCGCTGATGATATCTTCACGCCCTGAGATAAAAGCTGTGGGGTGATTAATGACGTAATGTGATGGACCTAGCCATTTTATACCTAGAATTGAATGGGGAAAAGACCATAGATTACCTTTTCTGGATATGTTGACCATAAAAAGCAATAGAAATACATCTTTCCCTCAGACAAGACGCTAACACTCCCTGTTATTCTGTTATGTATATCCGGATCCTAAGTCGCCATTATATCTTGTTCTAGAGATCACTTGTCTGCAATCTTGTTCTTAAAGGGTAAGAAAGCATATTTTCATTGGCACTTCGTAAAAGGAATGGTAATAATTCATCAGCATCTGATCCAATTACTCTAGCAAGAATATATTGCCAAGAAAGCAATCGGTAGAGTGAATAAAATACGATATCGAAAAAAAAAATCATTACAAAATCATAATTCTATAGACAGAAAATATGGTAAAAGGTTCTAGAGCATCTCAAATTGTATAGCGTTCTAATAAAGTAGCATTTAAGAATTGTAACTTAATTTATGTGAGAGCAGATAATCCATTCATCAGAGGTTACTGGAACACGAGT
>NC_087207.1:46855460-46870460 GCF_015104395.2 Macrobrachium nipponense
GGTCTTCATATACTTCGCTCATCACTCCATCAAAGAGGGAATCGGCCAAGGAGTCATAACACACAATGTCAAGGGCGAAAATGCCTACAAATCAGTTACTGTTAGGTAAACATATTAGGTATCCTTTCATCATGCAAATGCCTCGTCCTACATTCTTCTTTTCATTGTGTCCAGTTATTTGCATTTCAATACTATTGGAAGCCTATAAGCACCTTTTTGAAATTCTCCTCGATATTTCCATTCAACTGCGAAAACGAATTAGAGATCTGACCGATGAATATTTTTTTCCTCATGACCTTTGTATTATAAGATAATAATGACCTCAAAGATAGTTAAGTGTTTGGGCAATAGAGAACGTAAAAGTCTTAAGAAATTCTCTTCCTCTTCATCCCCCTTCATTATATCCCGTCACTGCCTCGCCTCCCCGTTATTTCCTCATTATCTGTAAAGCTGAACTCTTTCACCTGTCACTGAAAGAAATTGTTTTAGATGTCAGGAAAAACGAGGGAAAATCCTGTCGTGGGAAAAAAACTAAGAGGTCCGGAGGTGAGGGGCTGTGAGGATCCCTAAAGCGGGGCACAATGCTCAGGTAGTCTATGTATATATATATATATATATATATATATATATATATATATATATATATATATATATATATATATATGTGTGTGTGTGTGTGGTGTGTGTGTGTATGTATATATATGATATATATATATATATATATATATATATATATATATATATATCTATATATATATATACTATATTATATATTTATGTACAGGGAATGTGTTTAATTAAGTGTTTCCTGAAATCACTGAATATTTTAGTTTTTAGTAAGTTCATACAACCACTGTAACTATCAGTAATTACAAAATCTCTAAAATGATAAGGGATTTCGTGTAAATACTTTTTGAGTTCTCTTCCTGCTAAGATTCCCCATTTTCAAATTAGTGAATGTGTGGAATGGTTGATGATGAAATAACAGCTGTACGTCGATAAGAAAATCTGACAAAAACTTCTTGTCAGTTGTGTTCGGTGTCACGTACTCTTTCAACGGAATGTTGCTGATTCCAATATGTCCGAGAATATGGAAGAAATGTCAAAAAAGCCTTTTTTTTTTTTCTTTTTTTTGAGAAATACTAACAAACTAAACAGAATCTAGTTTCCAAGGAGAATACATCTATGAGAGCAGCAGTTGTTTATCACCTGATGGACATATCCTTCATTCAGGAGCACCAGTCATATATCCGTCTGACAATGTCAGTTAGTTCACCGCTCATGACATCACTGAATTCAGCTGAAAGCTGTGTCTCCGTCCCTCAAGATCGCACATGGTGGGCAGCGCCACCCACAGAGCCCGGGTTCAGTTGAGAGGCCCAACCGTGACATAAAAGACACGTCTACTGCCTGGCTTGCTGACAACAATACTGGAGACTGGACTGTTACCATTAAGTTTGTACAATTCCAAAAGACCTCGAGTCTTCATCCAGGTATCTAGTGCAGCATACGAAACCTTATTTGGTTGCCCAATTAAGATTGGCCTCACTTCCTCCAGATGACACAATTGGAGGACTGGAGACAAGATGAGCTACTTAGGCTCGTCATTAACCCCACCCCGACGGCAGATGACATCAGCATGATCAAATGAATGACAACTACAGGATTGGGGGAGTCGGGTCTCTTAAAAGACTTCTATTCTCGCAACGATTTTGATGTGTGCCCTCAGCGTCTATTGTCAATAGTGGCATCAACACGGACACTGAAGTATCTCTCCGAACTGCCAATGGCTCAGAGTCAAGTTATGGAAGGCAAATGCAGCTTTTCCTGCCATAAGTAGTATATATCATATTACTTAAATTTCAAACACACTGTGTTTAAGGTATCAGTTATACTTAGTGTTGCAATTATACGTACTGCGTTTAAAATATCGCTTTGTAAACGAATACATTGTTTGTTACTGTTAGAATAAAGGTTCTTTTAACACCATGGCTACTTCATGAAATCCCTAAGCAGATATTTCGGTTTTAACGCGAAATCCCCTAACATTCTAGTGATTACATATAATTACTGAGGGTTGTAGTGGCTTCGTGAACTTACTAAAAATTTCAGGGATTTCATGAAGTACACAATTACACACACCCCTGTAACACACACACACACAAACAAACAAACACACACATTATATACATATATAGTGTGTGTGTGTGTGTGTGTGTGTGTGTTTGTTTGTTTGTTTGTTTGTGTGTGTGTGTGTGTGTGTGTATGATGTATATTTTTATTTTTATTGGGTGAAAATAAATATAAAAATATTAAAATTAAGTGTTGAAATTAACAAAAAGGTTACAAGATTGGGAGAATTCTCTCTAGGAAATAATCTATCGGTCCTGGTATAAGAAAGACTTGAATAAGTTGTCCTGGAAATTGCTTCCATCAATCACCACAAGGAGACATCATCACAAGACAACGTCAGCACTGGATCAAGTTTTTTTCTGATATTTCAAAATGTCACCGGGTTTTAAACAAACACAAGGAATACATCTTTGTGCCAATATTGATGTTTATGATAATTGAATATGTAAGGCCTGACAGAAGGTACGTGACATATCAGTGAAGAATGATCAGTTGTAGAGATATAATATCAAAAGTTGTATTTATTTGTAGAAATTTTATATTGATAATGGTTAGTTCTTTTAACAGTCGATGGGGACGAAATAAAAGTTTTGGTATCTAATGCGAAAGGGACAGAGAGAGAGAGAGAGAGAGAGAGACAGAAACAGAGAGAGAGAGAGAGAGAGAGAGAGAGAGAGAGAGAGAGAGAGAGAGAATGTATATTTCATCTGACCACATGAATGAGCCTTTATTTGTTCAAGCGACTCCCCCTCTCCCGACTATTTAATGACCTCTGTTCATTCATCATTACTTTCAACATCTTCAGAACATCATCTTTCCTTCTCTCCAGATTATTATTCTCATTTGTTCTATATAAAGTAAAAAAATGATTTTGTTACTACGATGTGCTTCTTATAAATCGTCATTTTATGACTTAATGAAAGTGCTGGAAACAGGTTTTGTTGTGTGCAAACGGAAATACCAAGTTTTAAGCATTTTTTGCATATTTAAATTTTATTTGAAAATGAAAAGGATCGGTCCTTCTGGAAGTTCTTCGGGGAATTATCTAATTGAAAAAAAAATCTCCCAAATCCATTTCCCAAATATTTTCTTCCAATGGTCCGGTGTTCGAACCATCTTAACTTTTCTCCTCCACCTCTTTTGCACTGAAAGGTTTGACAGCGAGTGTGCCTCATATCTTCCTTAATTGTATTTCCTATTGGCAGTTACAGAGCTCTCGTATATTTTGCAGCAGTTGCGATTACTTTGGCAAAGTGCCACGCCTTAGACCTGTGGCAGGCCTAGGACGGCTTCCTGAAGGTAACTTCTTGTCAGCGGATGTTTCTCGGCTGACAGCCTCGGCTATCAGGAGATGGTCGTTTCATGGATCATTGTGGACTATCTTAGTCCCTTGTTGGAGACGGGGGATGTCAGCCTTCCTGTTATGAATGACTTGTTTCTCGCTCCTTTTCCGGTACCCAAACCCCAAAGTCTACTTTGATCCAATGTTCCCAGTTTCCCTGCGTGAAAAAAGATGGTGATATTTGTTTCAGCCGTGATAACATCTCTTGAAGAGAACAAATTGCTGCTGTCATCATGAACTTGCTCAAAGAATTGTACTTAGAAAGGATTAGTCAAAATGACTGGAGATCCCAGGCAAAATTTTCGTGACCTATTATCTGTTCCCAGTGGTCTAAACGCTCTCATATTCGCTCATGTTGACTTCATTCCATTCGAAAAGTAAACAAACAAAATACATATATTTTGGATGGTATTCTACATCAATCAAGAGAGATGTAAATAATAACATTGACTGTTAATTACCAAATAAAAATACCTTTCCAACTATCTCGATTCCTACCTGTCTTTACAAAAATTCTTTGGCAATTATTGTTGTTTTGTGCAGGAAAATTTTATTTGTGAGAAGCAATTCAGCACTGAATGATTATAAAGACAAACTTATTTCTTTACTTATCAAAATATTCATTATTTATATAATAACTTACAATATATTTAACATAGCGATAGAATAGAATAGGAATTGCGTAAAAACAGCCACTAATTTGTTTTGGGGGATTACAAACAATGATATTTTGAAGTGTTCACATTTATCTTGAAAATTTACAGTAATTTTTTAATAAAAGAAAGATTTACATTATATGGCAGCGTCAAAATTTTTTCGCTCACAAAAAGCTCCCTACTGTTACTGAAATCAAAAATATTTCTAGCTTTCTGCAAAGATTTGTTGATTAAAAACTTTGGGTATTTTAACCGATACCCTATGTCTAGGAATTCCGGACTCCATATCCTTAATGCCTTTAAAAACATGCTACAAAATACTGAGAGTTTTACATTAACATGGCGACCTAAATAATAGTGAATATAAGGACAGACGTTGGTAGGTTTCCTGTAAACATCAAACACAAAGATTCTGTCCTTTCTATGAACTAAAACATCTAAAAACGGTAATAAGCAATTATTTTCTTCTTCAACGGTGAATTTATTAGAAGGTACCGAATTATTTAACCTGTCTAGAACACCAACTTTTCGCACATTGAAGAAGCACGGAATATGTCATCAACGTTTATAAGATTGTAAGGAAGTGCAATGTCACCGTTTAGCAACAGCCTGTTATACTAACTGCAGTTACAGTTCTTAAGCACTTTTAAAGTATTTTTACTTATTGTTTGGTAGTGACAATTTGTAATGATGGTTTGCTTGTTAATGGCTTTGATCTTGTTTTGTGAAGTTTCCTTGTTTATGTCTCTATTTATTCATTTTACTTTGTACTTCAAAGAAGTGTACGCAATGTACGAAAGCGCTTGGTACCTGGTCATCTATATATATATATATATATTATATATATATATATATATATATATGTATATATATATATATATATACTAACTCCCAACTACCGTGGTGGTCTCTATATATATATATATATATATATATATATATATATTATATATATATATATATATATATAATATATATATAAATAATATATATAGTTATATATATATATATATATATATATATATATATATATATATATATATAATTATATATATATATATATATAGAATAGTGAACCACCACGGTAGTTGGCAGTTAGTAACCCCCAACCGCCGAAATATTCCACCGATCGGTTTGAAACTTCGGATTCAGAGGTTTCCTAATAAGTTCTCTGATTGTGCAGAATTTTATCGAGATCTGTTCAGCCATTCTGGAGATCCAGATATCGATTGTTGACGTTTGGGGGATGAGGTAGGGGGGGGGGGTGGGTGGTGAGGGACCTGACATATCTGTGGAGCAATGAGTTTTTCTAAATCTCATGTTGTGGAGGGGTGGCTTTCGGGGTTTGTTTTTTGATAGAATGAAATTTTAAAGTTACAGAATGTCATTCAAATTAGCTACCAAAATTCAAATTTCCTGGTGCGCAGTATTGGACTGCTCACAAAATTAGAAGAGACGTTGATTTCTTAATGTGTGTGAATAGCAAGTGGTGTTAAAAGAAGCTGCTAACTTACTGTCAATTACCTTAATTAAAAATTATTACACACGTTGAATTTACCTACGCGGTTTTGGTTTTCGCGATCGTTGACCTACCTTAAATAGAGAGCCTCTACAGTTTGAATGTTTTTGCACACACACACACACAGATAGTTTAGAAATAGAAATGGATACTGGAACGGGAATTAGTGAAGCAAATACTATCAATGCTACGTTAACTGACACGAAAACATGAGAAATTGAAGATTCTAGCGACTGGAATATGAATATGGAGAGGGCAGGAAAACTACAGCTAACAAGAGACAACTGCTCCTAGGAAAAGCGTAAAGGTAATAAAGTGAATGTAACCAATCAAACGCAGACTAAACAGAAATCGAAATCGTAGACTACAATAGCTTTAGCAGCAGCAACTTTAGATATAAATGGATTAAATGAGCTCGGGAAACAAATGAAACCGGTGCCATGAATGAGAAAATAAAAGAACTTGGCATAATGATGCATGTTACAAGAACACAGTGTGAAGAATATAAGGATATTAGATTATATCATTGAATATTATGATGTTGAAGTTAATACAACCTGGCTATTAAAAGGAGGAACAATGTCCTGTATAAATAGCAATAAAGACATATGTAATAACAACGGCAAATGATTGTGAGGGAAGAATTCTTGGCATAAATGCAGTATTTAATGGTAGGAAGCTGCTGATGGTAAATGACTTTGGTCCACCTGGTAAAAATAAGAGAAACTGATGATATTTACGGTACTAGTTTATTATACTTGTTAAGACACAATATTGACGAGTTAATACTGGGTGGTGATTTCAAATCGGGAGAGATTGCGGTAATAGTGAATCCACTACAGTATCAAAGAAAATGAAAAATTTAACTCCTTAGGACTAAAAGATTAAAGGTGTACCGAAATTGACCTTTGTTGAATAAAATTTATGGACCCCAAATTGATCGTATATATATATATATATATATATATATATATATATATATATATCTATATATATATATATATATATATATATATATATATATGTGTGTGTGTGTGTGTGTGTGTGTGTGTGTGTGTGTATGTCTATATATCTATATTTATACTCTATATATATATATATATATATATATATATATATATATATATATATATATATATATATATATATATATATATATATATATATATATATATATATATATATATATATATATACCCAAGTGATGGTGTAGTCAAAAGGTATTTTTGGAAACTCAAAAACAGTATCTTGTAGGAGGGAATGAGGGAAGACTTTATATCAATGTGAAACAGGATAAAAGGAAATTAGGGCATATTTATGATATTTAGAAACGGATGGCCTGGGCAAAAGTACAAATAGAGGAATTTTTTATGGAGTTGTCAAAAAGTGTGTCTGGAGGAAAATGCGCAATAGTAAATTTGTTCCTTGCAAGATTGTATTAATTAAACGAAATATATTACTGTTATGAACACGAATATAAAGAGATTGTTGTTGAAAAAAGGACAAATGCCATAAAAAGTGAAATACTAGAAGGTATAAAAGTCTCGTCGTTTATGTTGGGAAGAGAGATACTGAGGACGAACAGGGTATATATCACAGAACTTAAAATCCGGGAAAATAATGACGACCACAGACAGGAATCTGATTTTATCACAAAGAGATTTAATGAGAATTTGTTTGATTATGTGAAAGGTGATCAAGTGAAAGTGAATAATTTTCTAATTAAATTTAATAAGGTTGTAAGGGGGAAGATGAGAAAAAGCTATAGTAAATATACGAGATTTGGTTGGCTTTAGAATCAATGAAACAAACAAAAAATGCATCTTGAAGTCATAGTGTACCCGTTGAGCCTTAATTACAATTATCAATGAAGGTATGCTGAAGGTAATTAGACGCATTTGTAATATTAATTGTATAGCGGATTCACAGAATTTGGGAGTAATTAAGTTTAGGAAAAAATGGTGATCCTTTATTAATGGAAAATTGGAGTCCGATAACTCTCTTGAATGTAGATTATAAAATTGATGCTAGAGTATTGAAAAAGTGGTTTCAAAGGGTTATGAACTCTTATATCAAAAGAGCAATTTTGTGCCGTAGAAGGGAAATCAATGCAGTGCAATCATTTTGTCGAGATATATTTTTTAATATATTAATCATATTGATGTGAATTTGGCAGTGTTAAATTTGGATTGGTCTAAGGCTTTTGACAAAGTACACATCAGTTTTGTGTCTCAGTTTTTAGAAAATTTCAGTCCCCCAGCCGAGTTTATAAATTGGAGGAAGGTTCTATTTAAGAAAAGTGTAAGCAGAATAATGTGTGTGAACAGGTTTCTAAGCAAGGCATTATACATAAAAATATCAGTTAGGTAAGAATGCCCGTTGTCCATTTTATTATTCTGTGTTTTCCAAGAGCTTCTATACCGAGTGATGAAAAAATGGAGTCTGTTTACCAAATGATGTGAAAATAAAGCCGTTGAGGTTATGTCGATGACTTCTGTGTTTGTTTCTACAGAGGAATCCATTCTTGAATTTTTAAAGAAATAAACCTTTTTCAGAAAGCAACTGGAACGAAGTTGAATAAAGATAAAACTTGTATCAAGGGTTTAGGAAAACAGAACTAGGCGTGATCCGACCTCCAGCTTACTCGGGATAAGTGCAAGATTTTCTTTCGTGAGTAAGTTGCAAACATTATATTCCTACCTTTTAACGTGAATTAAAACTTGCTAAAATCTACAGTCAAATAGAACCTTGTTTCACCAACGAAAATTAAAATAAATATACTATTTTTTATTAGGAATATTTTTTCTGTATTGTTTAGCATGCACATTATTTTTCACATTTTTATTCTAACAGATAAATCATAAACCTATCCTAAAATTACTGTAAATCTAACTCAATGCAAACACCTTTTTCAAACCCTTTTAGGCTCTTCCATAGACCTTTGCTACCACCCCAACAAGAACAACAATAACAAGTAGTTTGTAGGCTCACTGACCGAGTAAGCGAAAACTAGACAGACTGGCCAATTCAGTGGTTGCGGGTAACAGACACGCTGAAAATACTAGAGATTTTTATGGTAATGATTATTTGGTAACGGTGGAAATGAATTGGAAGGAAGTGAGAAATAAAACGTGCTGAGTGCTAGGAAACTGTTACAGTTTCAAAAAGGAATTATAAATAATACATTATTGTCGTCAAAAGTATGGCATTTGACACACACTCCCGCCTCACCAGGGAAGTGCAAAAGGTTTAATCGTCAATGTTTTTAAGTATATTTGGAGTGGACTGTATCCCCCAATTAATAGAACTACTTTGTGTTTAAATAAAGGAAAAGGTGGATTGAGTATAATTGATGCACAAGAAAACATTCTAATAATAGTGTCTAGAAGTGTTCTAAGGGATACAATAGAAAATGTTGGGCTAAGCAGGTAAAATTGTAATATGCGGTTGAGTTGTTTACTGGATCTGAAGCCTACGAAGAGGTCTTCAATTTCAAATGTTTATTATTCAGTCGCAATAGAGGGTGTTAGAAAATTATAGAAACACAAAAATGTCCCAAACATTAGCAGTAAAGAGATATATACTGGACTAGACCAGTGGCGAAACCACAGGAGGAAGACTTGTGCCGTTTATTCAATTTGAGAGAGATGGAAGAGACTACACAAACTTTCGTTCTGCCCTGCAGTAAGATTTTTTATTTCAACTATTGCATGGAGTTCCGGCGACTAATCATAGATTACATATTTTGAAAATAACAGAAAATTTATGTGAAAGGTGGAAGGGAGTAGAGTATCCTTTACATATTCTTTTACTTCTGTAAAGAAATTAAAGCGATATGTATTTATCTTCAAAAAATTCTCTTATGTGTATATATGTGTGACCGATTTTTTAATCCCTGTCTATCAACTATTTATGTTCCTGGTAGTTCAGAACAGACAGCAGACGTTCCATGCTTTTGTGGGATTCTTTCCTTTCAACTGAGTGCCCGACAGAGATCAATGAAAACTTATTTCCGTTATTCAGAATCACTGCTTTGAGACTTTTGTTAGATGAATCAATGAAAAGTCTCCATTCCATAGCATCATACTTCATACCAAGTAATGCAATCAGGTCAGCAATATTGTTACAGTAGACCAGTAAAGATGCTTCATCAAACATGAAGAACTTTCTAAATTCTCTCTCGCGGTCCCGATACCAATAGAACGTTGTTCCTGGTGCCAGTAGACGTTTCTCTCGAAGACGAGAACCCAGTAGCTGGGCAGACTCCATGGAAAAATTCAGGTCTCGTGCCAGGTCACAGAGTTCGGCCTGGGTCAAAGGCACCAGTTGGTCGTCCTCCTCTGGCCTGTATGCACCACACTCACCTGTATCAGTCATGGCACTAGATTCAGAATCAGAACTAGATTCCATGGTGACATTTGGCTCAGGAACATGACGATCAGGGCAATGGGCGACTGTCTTTATGGCAGAAGAAACATTAGAGTATTGGACATGGCGCTTGTTCTTGCGATTGATGCCTTTTAGATTTGTCATGTAAAAGCAACACTCAGTGATGTGATCTTTCCCTTCCCTCCACACCATTCGGACACCAAATGGCATACGCTTCCTTTTCTTGTTCCTCCAATCCCGTAAGTTCTCTGCACATGTTTTGCAGCAGATATGGGGAGCGAATGGCTTATCCTGGTCACCTAGTTTAACTCCAAAGCAAGCTTGATATGCCTTTTTCACAAAATCCGTGATTTTTGCTTAACAGTCTGGAAGAACCACGCGTCCATAGATGTAACAGAACCTATTAGGATGGTTTTTACACTTCCGATCCATTTCTATAATATCTAGACCAAAAAAGAGAAATAAAAATAATCATTAAAGGTTACCCACGACCCAGTTTTGCAAAAACAAAGCCCATAATCACTTGAATAATTGCGATATTTTGGAAAAATAAGCTGGAATAGAAATAGACTATCTTAGAAACTAGATCTAACCCAGGAAAATTAACTGTATTTTTTGACTCAGCATGCAATAAAGGGTCTAAATCAGTGCGATAAACCCTTGACCCCTGTAAACTTTTTGAGACGCAGGCAATGTTATCTTTCTTCCATCTTACTCTCCACTTTCATAACAATCGATTCACAGTGCAACTGCGAGGCTTTCCTCCGGTTATACCTTTCAAAGCTTCTCATTGTCAATTTCCGTTTCAGCACTGAATGGCCTTAGTTACCCCAGTGTTTGGCATTATGCCTAAAACCTATAAATCAATCTATAAATGTGGTTTAGTACCAGTTTCGGGTACTGTCTATAAAGGTACTTCATTTGTGAATGGTTTAAGTTTATGGCTTGTATAGTCTAATAAGGATGTAAGTTTGATAATTTCACCAAATATAAATATGTATACATCGAAAATATGTATAAAATTTCAATAACTTAGACTAATTTGCTCATTTATCTCTTATTCGGTGTCAAATTCACAAACTCACTAAGCCAATAGTATCCGTAATAGTTACTGTCCCAAACAACCAGTTGTGAGAATTGTTAGTGTTTAAATTGGTTTCATAGATAGAATAGAACAGATTATAGCATTTAGGCCTAAGTCCAAGCGTCAGGACATATGATGTCATTCGCCGCTGAAAAGGAAAACCGAGAGTAGAAAGGTTTGCAAGGTGTAACGAGGAAAGAAACTCGCAGTTACACATTGAAAGGTGTGAAAACATATACATATACCCTATACGAGTGACGTATTAAACTGAATGGAATATGAAATTCAGACAAAACGCAAAGCACTAGAATCTATGAGATTATTCAGAATGTAAGTGACCTATCAAACGGAATGTTCTTGATAAAAGAAACTTTGCATCTTAAAGCTTTATGTGGTTAACCAGATTTGTTTGCCAAACGACCTCCACTCCCCCACCACCACACCTCCCTCCCATTAAAAACGTCGCGCAATACTTTAACAAAATTATATGTTTAGCTTCAAATTTTTTCACCGGCGTTAAATCCATTGTCCACGGAAGTGTAGCTGACTAGCACATTATCAAATTTTCTTACCAATGAATGGAAATTATTTCTTTGCACCAGTTCCAGGAAACAAATTTCATAATCAGTTTTACCTTCCAATTTCACATTCTTTTAAAGCAGTAAAATTACGTAATATACAAAATTATTTTGTTCTCAATACATTTTACGGCGCATTTGGTTCTGTACATTTTTTCATTAGTATGGAATCAAATCACAGCTTGTTGTCCCACAAATTAGCTAAGTGCATTTGAGACGTCACAACCAATACCCAAACCACATCTCCACTAAGCGTTGAACAAAACGAACTTTCAACGTTTAAAATTTGACATATGCCTTTAACATGTGTATTCACTCGCGCGTAATAACCGATTGCCTTCAATATCTGTAATTATATGGATGAAAACCCAGATTCCACACATACTTTGTTTCCCATATGAAAATACAGAGGACGTAGTCAAGAACTGAAGACTAAAGACTCATTATTTATTAATTGATTAATAAAAACCAATTATAATACACAGGAAAATGGTAGTTTTAAGAATGCTGAATATCCGAGGGACCTAACTTACGAAGCTATCAGGATTTTAATGAAAAGCGCAGCGTGGGAAATTTAGAAATTGTATGAATAAAAGCCTACATCTTATCTTGTCGACATCTTAGATCCCTAGAAATATAAGCCTAACACTGAAAGGTTCGCAAACACACCCATGTCTACACATTTTTTTAAATTTTGGTTCATCCTTAACTTTACGGATAATTAGCTTATAAAAACCAAGAGTTACGTTTCCCCAATCAACGCCCAAAAAGGCTATTACTCACTAAAAACTACTAACCACCTGGAGGAAGATTATCTCATAGATTTTGTCATAATTATGCATTAAGACTATATAACACACAGTTAAAACTTTACAAAGCTACTCTGCTTCTGCCCCCATTTACAGGTAAAGATTTTCCCTATACGTAGAAACCACTCAAACAAAATATGTATAGTAATACTTTTAAAAAAATTTACTAGTATTTTCAAAATCGCCAGATTCAAAATTAAAAAAACAAACATTCTATAAAATATACCGTTGACCTTTCAAGAATTCATGTAAAAGTTAAACCGCTGAACTTTAAAATAAAGCAACGCAATTGTGTTAAGGAGAAAATGATTACATAATAGTTTTGCCACTAATCATTATCAAACAGACTTTATAGCTCCCTCCTCAAGGCCTCTCCACACGGTCGAGCTTTGCTCGACGAACTCTACCTCGATGTGACGACAGAAGCGGAGAGAACGCGATGTGGTTCCGACTTTTCCCGCTTCTGACGTCACATCGAGCAAAGTTCGACCGTGTGGACGGGGCTTTAGTATACTGTATTTAAAAATTTATATTGGTACATACATGCATTAACTGCCCGATGACCTTTTAACATTTCAGTACTATATAGCAAGTACAACCAAATACTCGATTGCCAAGGATAGCTTGGCGAACACTGCTGTTCATTACAGCGTTGCATTCACTAATGAATGGATGCCAACAACTGCATCCAACTCATATGAATATCTTCACAACCTCATTATCTGTTATTGCGTATTTTACATGCCCAAGCCTTGTCAATGGACGCCATGGAAAACTTATGCCTCGATTATGGATAGCATCCAGAACTCACACTGCCCGTGTTAATGAACAGTTCCACAACGCACCGTTCCGGAAGCATCACACTTCCTGCTTATGACCAAACCCACAAAGCACTGCCCTTGTTGAAGGATAGTACAAGTGCCTTGTGATTATGAACAGCGTCATAATCATTAAGCCGATATTACCATTTACTTACATTGTTCACGGATAACTTAACACGCTTTTGACAGGGTTTATGGAATATAAATTCATTGCTCAATTTCATGGCTGGCATCACAAAACTA
The DNA here is from genome assembly GCF_015104395.2 of Macrobrachium nipponense. Classification (NCBI taxonomy): domain Eukaryota; kingdom Metazoa; phylum Arthropoda; class Malacostraca; order Decapoda; family Palaemonidae; genus Macrobrachium; species Macrobrachium nipponense. The sequence goes on from NC_087207.1 coordinate 46,869,035, forward strand.
TTGCCAGTACTCATGGGTAACAATGCAAATCTATTGCCATTGTTCGTGATTAACTTTAGAAACTCATTGCCTGTATTCGAGTCACTTCCAAGATCATCGCTTGTGCAAGAGTATCGAATTTATTGACTATTTTCATGAGTAACAAACTTATTGCTTGTGTGTATAGAGTAACACTCATTGCTTGTGTACATGTAGTAACGCTCATTGCTTTTGTACTATAAGTAACAATGTGTTCAAGGAGTAAAACTCACTGCTTGTGTACATGGAGGAAAAATTCTAGTGTTCAAAGAACAAACTATGTTCATATAGTAAACTCGTTGCCAGTACTCAGAGTTACAGTAAAACTGTTCACAGATCAACAAACTGCTTGTGGTCACTGAAAAAAAAACTGTTTTCATAAAGAAATAAATTGACTTTGTTCATTGGGTATCTGTAATTCAGTTACACTTTTATATTAGTGGAGTGATAGCCCTAGCAACAACAAAATGAAAAACACGAACATTGAGGACAAAAACACTATGTATATAGCCGTAAATAAATATATTTATACACAAATGGGTACCAAAATTATATAATCACTTGAAACTGAAAGGATCCCACACCTTACTGGCAATAAACCCAAATTCCTAGAGAACAATCGTATCAGCAGGAGGAGCGAAAGTTATAGAAGGCGGGAAAAGAAACTATGACGAAAAATTAACACAAACGCGCTACAAGAAAGATTAGAAAGAAGGAATCCTTAAATCTAGCTAAATACGATAATTCCCTACTACTAACAAAACAAGATTACAAACTAATAATTTATCAATAATTTCACATTACAAAGTAAATAACTGGTGGTCCAATAAATCAATATTTTTGATATGGCCGTGGGTATTTGCACCCGGAGGTGAAAACGTAATGGTATTTGCACCCGGGGGTGCAGGTAACGCAATGGTAATTGCACCCGGATATCTGAACCATGTCTCGACCGGTTGTATTGTTTGTTTTGCTTTTACGAAATTCTACTATTCAGTATTGACATTCAATTGCATCGATAAATTTTTTTTCTTATGAAATTCTACATTAGATGCTAAGGCTCAGTATTTGAACTTTTCGATAACAATGGGATTTTAACCAAGTGCCATTCAATTGTATTGATTTTATTTTATGGTTATGTTACCGGAGAAGCTATGCCTCTTTAACCAGTCTCATCATACCATTATACCATAGTTAATTTTAATCACCTTGACAGGAATGTCTGGATTTATTTTTATGTTTTTAGTTTGTAGTAGATTACTGTAGCCTACTATAACAGCAATATTAACTTTTTCTTTCGTACATTCTGTACGTTTCGACTTTTTAAAAGATAATAGAATCTTTAATAACACTCATTAAAAAAAGGTCTTATTTTATTAGCTAAAATGTACAGAACATTATGACGATG